>NC_057799.1:590159684-590459684 GCF_018294505.1 Triticum aestivum | reverse complement strand
GTTGGATGCACACACACTTAGTTTCTTTTGTTGAGCTTTCATATATTTATAGCTCTAGTGCATCTGTTGCATGGCAATCCCTACTCACTCACATTGATATCTATTAATGGGCATCTCCATAGCCCGTTGATACGCCTAGTTGATGTGAGACTATCTTCTCCCTTTTTTACTTCACAACCATCACCCTATTCCACATATAGTGCTATGTCCATGGCTTGCGCTCATGTATTGCGTAAGAGTTGAAAAAGCTGAAGCGTGTTAAAAATTATGCACCAATTGCTTGGCTGAAACCGGGGTTGTGCATGATGTGAGTATTTTGTGTGATGAAAATGAAGCATGGCCTAACTATATGATTTTGTAGGGATGAGCTTTCTTTGGCTATGCTATTTTGATAAGACATGATTACTTGTTAGTATGCTTGAAGTATTATTATTTTTATGTTTTATGAGCTTTTATCTTGAATCATTTGGATCTGAACATTCATGCCACAATAAGGAAAATTACATTGAGAATTATGCTAGGTAGCATTCCACATCAAAAATTCGGTTTTTATCATTTACCTACTCGAGGACGAGCAGGAATTAAGCTTGGGGATGCTTGATACGTCTCCAACGTATCTATAATTTTTGATTGTTCCATGCTATTATATTACCTGTTTTGGATGTTTATGGGCTTTACTCTACACTTTTATATCATTTTTGGGACTAACCTACTAAATGGAGGCCCAGCCCGAATTGCTATTTTTTGCCTATTTCAGTGTTTCGAAGAAAAGGAATATCAAACGGAGTCCAAATGGAATGAAACCTTCGGGAGCGATCTTTTTGGAACAAACGCAATCCAGGAGACTTGGAGTGGACGTCAAGAAGTAACAAGGCGGCCACGAGGGTGCCCGGCGCGCCCCCACCCTCGTGGGCCCCTCGTGGCTCCCCTGACCTAACCCCTTCGCCTATATATATCTACGTAACACGAAAACATCCAAGAGCACCACGAAAACCTATTTCCACCACCGCAACCTTCTGTATCCGCGAGATCCCATCTTGGAGCCTTCGCCGGCGCTCCGCCGGAGGGGGAATCGACCATGGAGGGCCTGTACATCATCTCCAAGGCCTCTCCGATGAGTTGTGAGTAGTTTACCATAGACCTTTGGGTCCATAGTTATTAGCTAGATGGCTTCTTCTCTCTCTTTGAATCTCAATACCAAGTTCGCCTCGATCTTCTTGGAGATCTATTCGATGTAACTCTTTTTGTGGTGTGTTTGTCGAGATCTGATGAATTGTAGGTTTATGATCAATTTTATCTATGAGAAATAATTGAATCTTCTCTGAATTCTTTTATGTGTGATTGGTTATCTTTGCAAGTTTCTTCGAATTATCAGTTTGGTTTGGCCTACTAGATTGATCTTTCTTGCAATGGGAGAAGTGCTTAGCTTTGGGTTCAATCTCGCGGTGTCCTTCCCAGTGATAGCAGGGGCAGCAAGGCACGTATTGTATTGTTGCCATCAAGGATAAAAATATGGGGTTTATATCATATTGCTTGAGTTTATCCCTCTACATCATGTCATCTTGCTTAATGTGTTACTCCATTCTTCATGAACTTAATATTCTAGATGAAGGCATGAGTCGGTCGATGTGTGGAGTAATAGTAGTAGATGCAGAATAGTTTTGATCTACTTGTTGCGGATGTGATGCCTATATACATGATCATGCCTAGATATTCTCATAACTATGCACTTTTCTATCAATTGACAGTAATTTGTTCACCCACCGTAATACTTATGCTATCTTGAGAGAATCCACTAGTGAAACCTATGGCCCCCGGGTCTATCTTTTATCATATAAGTTTCCCATCTACTTTTATTTGCATCTTTACTTTCCAATCTATATCATAAAAATACCAAATATGTTTATCTTATCTTATTATCTCTATCAGATCTCACTTTTGCAAGTTACTGTGAAGGGATTGACAATCCCTTTATCGCGTTGGTTGCAAGGTTCTTGTTTGTTTGTGTAGGTGCGTGGGACTTTTAAGGAGCCTCCTACTGGATTGATACCTTGGTTCTCAAAAACTGAGGGAAATACTTACGCTACTTTGCTGCATCACCCTTTCCTCTTGAAGGGAAAACTAATGCAGTGCTCAAGAGGTAGCATGCCCCAAAGTATCTATCGGAAAGTCAAGATGAGAACGTGTGCCAACCCCTATGCATAGGCCCTAAAGTCACGGAACCCGCAAGTTGATCACAATAATATACATCAAGTAACTCAACTAGATATCCCAATGTCACTACAAATATCCTCATGCAAAACACATATTAAGTGCTCTCGAATCCTTAAAGACTCAATCTGATAAGACAACTTCAAAGGAAACTCAATTCTCAACAAGATAGAGAGGGGAAAAACTACATATGATTCATCTATGTCAGCAAAGCCCGCGTTACATCAAGATCGTTCCATCCCAAGAACATGAGAGAGAGAGATACAACAAATAGCTACTGGTACATACCCTCAGCCCCGAGGGTGGACTACTCCCTGCTCATCGTGGTGGGTGCCTCGATGATGAAGATGGCCACCGGAGATGATTCCCCCTCCGGCAGGGTGCCGGAACGAGGTCTAGATTGGTTTTCGATGGCAACAGAGCCTTGCGGCGGCGGAACTTGCGATGGTTTCTGATGTCCGGATGGGCCTCGAGGTGAGCACAACCCACCGGGGCACCAGCGGCCCACCAGGCGCGCCCTGGTGGGTTGTGCCCTCCTCGTGGCTCTTTTGGCCCTCCCATGAAGCTTCGGGGGTCTCTTTTGTTCCAAAAAAATCATCAAAAAGTTTTAGCTCAATGGGAGAACTTTCATTTCTGCACAAAAAACTACACCACGGTAGTTCTGCTGAAAACAGCGTCAGTGCGGGTTAGTTCCATGCAAATCATACCAAAACCATATAAATTTGTTATAAACATGGCATGAATACTTCATAAATTATAGATACGTTGGAGACGTCTCAGCATCCCCAAGCTTAATTCCTACTTGTCCTCGAGTAGGTAAATGATAAAAGAAATAATTTATGAAGTGTGAATGCTAGCAAAGTGCATAAGTTTGATCAATGATAATTTCAATCACTTTTCCTAGCATCGTAACAGCAACTCTTTCTCATAAATCTCATCATGATAAAGTAGCAAACAATTCACATGTTAAGGTTCAAACAATGAATTCTCTTGAAACTCAACAACCTATGTTCTCAGTCACCAAGCAATTGTAATTCAACTTATTCAATAGAATTTAAGTAAGAGCTCCACATACTCAACCATCATATAGTATTCTATGATTGCTAACACTTACCGCATACACATGAGCAAAACGTTTCAACCGGACACATAGAAAGATAGTGGCTCATAGTTTCGCCTCCCAACGTATTCACCTCAAGGGTGATGTCAACAATAATAACTCATGCTACCCAAATTCAACTGGACATATGTGCCTAGATCATTCCTCGACACATCATGCTTGCCAAAGGAGAAAAATAAAAAGGAATAGAGAGAAAAACTTTGACTCTTGCATAAAAGTAAATACATAAAGTAAAAGATAGGCCCTTCGCAGAGGGAAGCAGAGGTTGCCATGCCCTTATTTGTTTGTATGCTCAACCCCTTAGTGCAAAAGAACGTCACCTTATATTGCCCCTTGTGATGGCAACCTTTATTATGCAGTCTATCGCTTTTATTCTTTACCATCACAAGTTCGTACAACGCTCAATTTTCTCTTCCACTAAATGATCTAACACTTTTAGAAGCAATTTTTATTGCCTTATTGCCCCGATGACAACTTACTTGAAGGATCTTACTCAATCCTTAGGTAGGTATGGTGGACTCTTGAAAGTAAGATTTGGGTTTAAGGGTTTTTGGATGCACAAGTAGTATCTCTACTTGGTGCAGATTTTTTGGCTAGCAAAGATGGGGGTCAAGCACCACATGTTGAAGGATCTATGACAATATAACTTATATGTGAATATAAACAAACATAAATCATTACGTTGTCTTCCTTGTCCAACGTCAACAATTTTGGCATATAATATTTTGATGGGGGCTCATAATCCCAAAAGATTTCCAAGATAGTGTATTTTCATGTGAAAGGTCTCTTCCTTATACTAATTATTCATGAATTGCTTGTATGACCAATACTATGATTGTCAAGCTTCAAAGGATTTCACTTTCTAAACCCAATGTGAAGCTACTACTAGGCATGATATGAACATGTAATTTCAACTTCATGATATTCAATTAATTCAACAATTTACTCATAGGATATAAGTGAAGCATAAGAGTAAATGGCAAACTACTCCAAAAAGATATAATTGAGGTTCGCATGAGTAGTTAAGTAAAAGGGTAGCTATTTGAAGACTCTTTCTTATTTAAAAAATTTCAGATCTAAGCATTTTATTCAAACAGCAAACAAAACAAAATAAAATGGCATTCCAAGCACAGCGCAACTCATGTGAAGAAGCAAAAACTTAGGCTCAACCGATACTAACCGATAATTATTGAAGAAGAAAGGTGGGATGCCTACCGGGGCATACCCAAGCTTAGATGCTTGAGACTTCTTGGAATATTTACTTGGGATGCCTTGGGCATCCCCAAGCTTGAGCTTTTGGGTCTCCTTAATTCCTCTCATATCACGGTTTACCTAATACTGAAGACTTCATCCACACAAAACTCAACAAGAACTCGTGAGATAAGTTAGTACAAATCAATGCAAAACCTTATCTCTCTACTGTAGCAAATCACTAAAATTATTATTCAACATTGCATACTAAATGCCTCTCCATATTCAATACTCCTATCCTCAAATAGATTCATTAAACAAGCAAACATATGCAAGCAATGCAAACATAACAGCAATCTGCCAAAACAGTACAGTCTGTAAAGAATGCAAGAGTATCAATACTTCCCTAACTCCAAAAATTATGAAAATTTTCCACACCGTAGGAAATTTACCAGAGCTTATTGTGCAAAAAAATTCAACATTTTATCACATTCTGACTTTTCTACGGAAATTTTGCAACAGCGATAAACTTCTGTTTTGAAACAGCAACTTGTAGACTTGCAACATAAGCATGGTAAAGGCTATACTTGACATTTTTATTGAAGTAAAAGATGCAAAACATTATTCTAAATATCAGCAAGAAAATCCTAATAAAATAAAATGATGCTCCAAGCAAAACTCATATTATGTGACAAATGAAAACATAGCTCCAAGTGAGGTTACCGATAATGTTGGAGATGAAAGAGGGGATGCCTTCCGGGGCATCCCCAAGCTTAGTTGGTTGGATCTTCCTTTAATATTAACTTGGGTTTCCTTGGGCATCCCCAAGCTTAGGGTCTTGTCACTCCTTATTCTCCTCATATCGATATCTCTCTCGAAACTAGAAAACTTCAATCACACAAACTTAACGGAACTTTGTGAGATAGGTTATAGTATGATAAAGAGCAAACCATTTCACTTTGGCACTGTCAAAGACAAGATTCATAATAGTTTCCAAACAATGACTACTGTCGCATATCATTTCTACAATTTATATTGAGCAATATAAGCCATAGAAACTAGAAAACAAGAAAACTATGCATTGAAAACAGAATCTGTCAAAAACAGAACAGTTTGTAATGATCTGGATAACTACCATACTTCTTCTACTCCAAAAATTCTGAAAAATTAGGAATACATGGGGAATTCGTATAAAAATCATATGTAAACATTTCAAGAATTTATCATGTTCCAGGGAAATATAGGAATTTCTGCACTCGACGTAAAAGTTTCTGTTTTTGCACATAATCAAGTCAACTATCATCCACACAATCCCAAAGGCATTACTTGGCACTTTATTGAAACAAAAGCTATAAAACATGATTACTAAAGTAGGCTAATCATGTGAACACACAAAAACAGTAAGGGTACTGATGTCTACTACACAACCTTTTCTTGTAGACGTTGTTGGGCCTCCAAGTGCAGAGGTTTGTAGGACAGTAGCAAATTTCGCTCAAGTGTATGTCCTAAGGTTTATCAATCCGTGGGAGGCGTAGGATGAAGATGGTCTCTCTCAAGCAACCCTGCTACCAAATAACAAAGAGTCTCTTGTGTCCCCAACACACCCAATACAATGTTAAATTGTATAGGTGCACTAGTTCGGCGAAGAGATTGTGATACAAGTGCAATTTGGATGGTAGATATAGGTTTTTGTAATCTGAAATTATAAAAACAGCAAGGTAGCAAGTGGTAAAAGTGAGCGTAAACGGTATTGCAATGCTAGGAAACAAGGCCTAAGGTTCATACTTTCACTCGTGCAAGTTCTCTCAACAATAATAACATAACTGGATCATATAACTATCGCTCAACATGCAACAAAGAGTCACTCCAAAGTCACTAATAGCGGAGAACAAACGAAGAGATTATTGTAGGGTACGAAACCACCTCAAAGTTATCCTTTCTCATCGATCTATTCAAGAGTCCATAGTAAAATAACATGAAGCTATTCTTTCCGTTTGATCTATCCTAGAGTTCATACTAGAATAACACCTTAAGACACAAATCAACCAAAACCGTAATGTCACCTAGATACTCCAATGTCACCTCAAGTATTCGTGGGTATGATTATACAATATGCATCACACAATCTCAGATTCATCTATTCAACCAACACAAAGTACTTCAAAGAGTGCCCCAAAGTTTCTATCGGAGAGTAAAGAAGAAAACGTGTGCCAACCCCTATGCATAAGTTCACAAGGTCACTGAACCCGCAAGTTGATCACCAAAACATACATCAAGTAGATCACGTGATATCCCATTGTCACCACAGATAAGCACATGCAAGACATACATCAAGTGTTCTCAAATCCTTAAAGACTCAATCCGATAAGATAACTTCAAAGGGAAAACTCAATCCATTACAAGAGAGTAGAGGGGGAGAAACATCATAAGATCCAACTACAATTGCAAAGCTCGTGGTACATCAAGATCATGCCAAATCAAGAACACGAGAGAGAGAGAGATCAAACACATAGCTACTGGTACATACCCTCAGCCCCGAGGGTGAACTACTCCCTCCTCGTCATGGAGAGCGCCGGGATGATGAAGATGGCCACCGGTGAGGGATCCCCCCTCCGGCAGGGTGCCGGAATAGGTCCCAATTGGTTTTGGTGGCTACAGAGGCTTGCGGCGGTGGAAATAGGGTTTCATGGTGCTCTCTGATGTTTTTAGGGTATATGAGTATATATAGGCGAAAGAAGTCGGTCAGGGGAGCCACGAGGGTGGGAGCCGCGCCTACCCCCTGGGCGCGCCCTCCTACCTCGTGGTCGCCTCGTTGCTTCCTTGACGTCCACTCCAAGTCTCCTGGATTGCGTTTGTTCCAAAAACGATTCTCTCGAAGGTTTCATTCCGTTTGGACTCCGTTTGATATTCCTTTTCTGCGAAACACTGAAATAGACAAAAAACAGCAATTTGCACTGGGCCTCTGGTTAATAGGTTAGTCCCAAAAATAATATAAAAGTGCATAGTAAAGCCCATTAAACATCCAAAACAGATAATATAATAGCATGGAACAATAAAAAATTATAGATACGTTGGAGACGTATCAAGCTTCCCCAAGCTTAATTCCTGCTCGTCCTCGAGTAGGTAAATGATAAAAATAGAATTTTTGATGTGGAATGCTACCTAACATAATTCTCAATGTAATTCTCTTTATTGTGGCATGAATGTTCAGATCCAAAAGATTCAAGATAAAAGTTTAATATTGACATACAAATAGTAATACTTCAAGCTTGCTAACCAAGCAGTTTATGTCGTATCAAAATACATAGCCAAAGAAAGCTTATCCCTACAAAATCATATAGTTTGTCCATGGTTCGTTTTCGTCACACAAAATGTTCCCATCATGCACAACCCCGGTTTCAGCCAAGCAATTGGTTCATACTTTTTAACGCGCTTCAGCCTTTTCAACCCTCACACAATACATGAGCGTAAGCCTTGGACATATCACTATGGGTGGAGTAGAGTATGATGATAGGGATTATGTGAGAAAACAAAAAAGGAGAAAGTCTCACATTGACGCGGCTAATCAACGAGCTATGGAGATGCCCATCAATTGATGTCAATACGAGGAGTAGGGATTGCCATGCAATGGATGCACTAGAGCTATAAATGTATGAAAGCTCATCGAAAAGAAACTAAGTGGGTGTGCATCCAACTTGCCTGCTCACGAAGACCTCGGGCATTTTGAGGAAGCCCATCATTGGAATATACAAGCCAAGTTCTATAATGAAAAATTCCCACTAGTATATGAAAGTGACAAAGTAAGAAACTCTCTATCATGAAGATCATGGTGCTATTTTGAAGCACAAGTGTAGAAAAGGGATAGTAACATTGTCCCTTCTCTCTTTTCTATCATTTTTTTATTTGGGCTTCTTTGGCCTCTCTTTTTTTCTTTTTTTCTCTTTTTTTATTTCGTCCGGAGTCTCATCCCGACTTGTGGGGGAATCATAGTCTCCATCATCCTTTCCTCACATGGGACAATGCTCTAATAATGGAAATCATCACACTTCCATTTATTTACAACTCAAGAATTACAACTCAATACTTAGGACAAAATATGACTCTATGTGAATGCCTCCGGTGGTGTACCGGGATATGCAATGAATCAAGAGCGACATGTATGAAAGAATTATAAAGGTGGCTTTGCCATAAATACGATGTCAACTACATGATCATGCAAAGCAATATGACAATGATGGGGCGTGTCATGATAAACAGAACGGTGGAAAGTTGCATGGCAATATATCTCGAAATGGCTATGGAAATGCCATAATAGGTAGGTATGGTGGTTGTTTTGAGGAATATATAAGGAGGTTTATGTGTGATAGAGCGTATCGTATCACGGGGTTTGGATGCTCCGGCGAAGTTTGCACCAACTCTCAAGGTGAGAAAGGGCAGTGCACGGTACCGTAGAGGCTATGTCAGAGTAATGTGCCACGAGTAGCCAAACCCGAGTCCCTGAACCTTTCAAGACATTGGGTCGGCTGCGCCCCACGAGCCTCCAGAATGAAGCGCCGCCTTCTGGTGGCCGGCTGGCTCAAACAGTCGGCTGCTAGAATACGGCCAAGTACCAGAAGACGGCACCAAGACGGGCCGACTCCTAGCAGGCGACCTCCTGAGAGGCCGGCTCCTAGCAGGCGGCCCATGACGGCCTCAGAGTCTGCGCCCCTCATTAAGAAGACAAGACAGGGAGAGGCTACAGTGTAGCCCATCACCCCCGTATCTAGGGCTTGGCATGGCCACAGTGCCCTGTACAGGCGGAGATCTCCGCATGACGCGGCACTGTTGCCACTGCACCCTTGACGTCACCCCTGTCAGGCGGGGCCTGCTCCGACGACAGCCTGTCGGTACGGCTTGCAGGTGGCGGGCCCTATTAGGAAGCGAGAGCCCGGAGGGTGGCCTAGCCTAAGCAGTCAGACCCATGGGGATGCGGCTCCTGGCGGGCAGCCGGATCCTCCCTCGAGGCCCGTGCGCCATTAACAAGACGAGACACGGTGAGGCTACAGTGATCTGCCACCAGACGGCAGGAGTGTAGCCATGCCCCTCCCCCGACCAAGCATGCGTCATTAGCATTCCGGCTATAGTGATCAGCCACCAACCAGACCCGCCAGCGGCGGAGGCGGCCTGTCGGCTTCGTACCAGACCAGGCGGCGGGCCCCAGCAGCCGGCGGAGAAGCCAGCGACCGGAGACACTGACAGCCGGGCCCTATGCCCGGCCAGATTACCATTGTACCCCTGGGGGGTAGGCTTGTATAAACCCCCCAGGGCACCCATGCAAAGGGTTCCTGCTACGTCTTGAGCTTGCGTTGGTTTTCCTTGAAGAGGAAAGGGTGATGCAGCAATAGTAGTGTAAGTATTTCCCTCAATTTTTGAGAACCAAGGTATCAATCCAGTAGGAGGCTCCTCAAAAGTCCCACGCACATACACAAACAAACAAGAACTCGCAACCAACGCAATAAATGGGTTGTTAATCCCTTCACGGCCACTTGCGAAAGTGAGATCTGATAGAGATAATATGATAAGATAAATATATTTTTGGTATTTTATGATATAGATTGGAAAAGTAAAAGATGCAACTAAAAGTAAATGGCAAACTTATATGGTAAAAGATAGACCCGGGGGCCATAGGTTTCACTCGTGGCTTCTCTCAAGATAGCATAAGTATTACGGTGGGTGAACAAATTACTGTCGAGCAATTGATAGAAAAGCGAATAATTATGAGATTATCTAGGCATGATCATGTATATAGGCATCACGTCCGTGACAAGTAGACCGAAACGATTCTGCATCTACTACTATTACTCCACACATCGACCGCTATCCAGCATGCATCTAGAGTATTAAGTTCATAAAGAACAGAGTAACGCATTAAGAAAGATGACATGATGTAGAGGGATAAACTCATGCAATATGATATAAACCCCATCTTTTTATCCTCGATGGCAACAACACAATACGTGCCTTGCTGCCCCTGCTGTCACTGGGAAAGGACACCGCAATATTGAACCCAAAGCTAAGCACTTCTCCCATTGCAAGAAAGATCAATCTAGTAGGCCAAACCAAACTGATAATTCGAAGAGACTTGCAAAGATAACTTAATCACACATAAAAGAATTCAGAAAAGATTCAAATATTTCTCATAGATAAACTTGATCATAAACCCACAATTCACCGGATCTCGACAAACACACCGCAAAAAGAGTTACATCGAATAGATCTCCAAGAAGATCGAGGAGAACTTTGTATTGAGATCCAAAGAGAGAGAAGAAGCCATCTAGCTAATAACTATGGACCCGAAGGTCTGAGGTAAACTACTCACGACTCATCGGAGAGGCCTTGGAGATGATGTAGAGGCCCTCCGTGATCGATTCCCCCTCCGGCGGAGCGCCGGCGAAGGCTCCAAGATGGGATCTCACGCATACAGAAGGTTGCGGTGGTGGAATTATGTTTTGATGGTCGCTTCTGATGCTCTTGGGGTACGTGGGTATATATAGGAGGAAGAAGTCGGTCGGTGGACGCCCGAGGGGCCCACGTGATAGGGGCGCGCCCAGTAAGGGAGGGCGCGCCCTCCACCCTCGTGGACGCCTCGGTGGTTGCTTGACTTCCACTCCAAGTCCTCTAGATCACGTTCGTTCCAAAAATCACGCTCCCGAAGGTTTCATTCCGTTTGGACTCCGCTTGATATTCCTTTTCTTCGAAACACTGAAATAGGCAAAAAAACAGCAATACGGGCTGGGCCTCCGGTTAGTGGGTTAGTCCCAAAAATGATATAAATGTGTAAAGCAAAGCCCATAAAAATCCAAAACAAGTAATATAATAGCATGGAACAATCAAAAATTATAGATACGTTGGAGACATATCAAGCATCCCCAAGCTTAATTTCTGCTCGTCCTCGAGTAACAGAATTTTTAATGTGGAATGCTACCTAGCATAATTCTCAATGTAATTTTCTTTATTGTGGCATGAATGTTCAGATCCAAAGGATTCAAAATAAAAGTTCATATTGGCATTAGAAATAGTAATACTTCAAGCATACTAATCAAAGCAATCATGTCTTCTCAAAATAGCATGGCTAAAGAAAGTTATCCCTACAAAATCATATAGTCTGGCTATGCTCTATCTTCATCACACAAAGTATTTAATCATGCACAACCCCGATGACAAGCCAAGCAATTGTTTCATACTTTAGTAAACTCAAACTTTTTCAATTTTTCACGCAATACATGAGCGTGAGCCATGGACATAGCACTTTATGTGGAATAGAATGGTGGTTGTGGAGAAGACAAAAAAGAAGATAGTCTCACATCAACTAGGCATATCAACGGGCTATGGATATGCCCATTAATAGATATCAATGTGGGTGAGTAGGAATTGCCATGCAACAGATGCACTAGAGCTATAAATGTATGAAGGCTCAACAAAAGAAACTAAGTGGGTGTGCATCCAACTCGCTTGCTCACGAAGACCTAGGGCATTTTGAGGAAGCCCATCATTGGAATATACAACCCAAGTTCTATAATGAAAATTCCCACTAGTAAATGAAAGTGACAACATAGGAGACTCTCTATCATGAAGATCATAGTGCTACTTTGAAGAACAAGTGTGGTAAAAAGGATAGTAGCATTGTCCCTTCTCTCTTTTTCTCTCATTTTTTGTTTGGCCTTTCTTTTTTTATTTGGCCTTTCTCTCTTTTTTTTAAGTCCGAAGTCTCATCTCGACTTGTGGGGGAATCATAGTCTCTATCATCCTTTCCTCACTGGGACAATGCTCTAATAATGAAGATCATCACACTTTTATTTATTTACAACTCAAGATTGCAACTCAATACTTAGAACAAGATATGAATGCCTCCGGCTGTGTATCGGGATATGCAATGAATCAAGAGTGACATGTATGAAAATTATGGAGGTGGCCTTGCCACAAATACGATGTCAACTACATGATCATGCAAAGAGCAATATGACTATAATGATGCGTGCCATATAAACGAAACGGTGGAAAGTTGCATGGCAATATATCTCGGAATGGCTATGGAAATGCCATAATAGGTAGGTACGGTGGCTGTTTTGAGGAAGGTATATGGTGGGTGTATGGTACCGGCGAAAGTTGCACGGCACAAGAGAGGCTAGCAATGGTGGAAGGGTGACAATGCGTATAATCCATGGTCTCAACATTAGTCATAAAGAACTCATGTACTTATTGCAAAAAGTCTACAAGTCTCAAAAACCAAGCACTACGCACATGATCCTAGGGGGATAGATTGGTGGGAAAAGACCATCGCTCTTCCCCGACCACCACTCATAAGGAAGACAATCAATAAATAAATTATGCTCCGACTTCATCACAAAGCGGTTCACCATACGTGCATGCTACGGGAATCACAAACTTCAACACAAGTATTCTTTAAATTCATAATCACCCAACTAGCATGACTCTAATATCACCACTTCTATATCTCAAAACAATTATCAAGTATCAAATTGATCATAGCATCCAATTCACTTTCTATGATAGTTTTTATTATACCCGACTTGGATGCTCATCATTCTAGGAATAATTTCATAACCAAAGCAAATACCACACTGTTCTAAGAGACTCTCAAAATAATATAAGTGAAGCATGAGAGATCAACAATTTCTTCAAAATTAAGCCACCGCCGTGCTCTAAAAAATATAAGTGAAGCACTAGAGCAAAAACTATCGAGCTCAAAAGATATAAGTGAAGCACATAGAGTATTCTAATAAATTTCAATCAAGCGGGCTTCTCCCAAAAGGTGTGCACAGTAAGGATGATTGTGGTAAACTAAAAAGCAGAGACTAGTGTCATACAAGACGCTCCAAGCAAAACACATATCATGTGATGAATAAAAATATAGCTCCAAGTAAAGTTACCGATAAACGAAGACGAAAGAGGGGGTGCCTTCCCGGGGCATCCCCAAGCTTAGGATTTTAGCTACTCTTGATTATATTTGGGTGCCATGGGCATCCCCAAGCTTAGGCTCTTGCCACTCCTTATTCTATAGTCCATCAAATCTTTACCCAAAACTTGAAAACTTCACAACACAAAACTCAACAGAAATCTCGTGAGCTCCGTTAGCGAAAGAAAACAAAACACCACTTCAAGGTACTGTAATGAACTCATTCTTATTTATATTGGTGTTAAACCTACTGTATTCCAACTTCTCTATGGTTTATAAACTATTTTACTAGCCATAGATGCATCAAAATAAGCAAACAACACACGAAAAACAGAATCTGTCAAAAACAGAACCGTCTGTAGTAATCTGTAACTAACGCAAACTTCTGGAACTCAGAAAAATCTACCAAAATAGGAAGACCTAGATAATTTGTTTATTGATCTACTGCAATTGGAATCAGTATTTTATCGCGTTCTGGTGATTTCAAACAATTGTTTTCGTGAACAGAAAGTTTCTGGAATTTTCAGCAAGATCAAATAGTTATCATCCAAGAAAATCCTATAGGTTTAACTTGGCACAAACACTAATTAAAACAAGAAAACACATCTAAACAGAGGGTAGATGATAAATTTATTACTAAACAAAAGCAAAAACAAAAAACACAAAGAAAATTGGGTTGCCTCCCAACTAGCGCTATCGTTTAACGCCCCTAGCTAGGCATAAAAGCGAGGATAGATCTAAGTACTGCCATCTTTGGCACTCAATTCACAAGTGGCTCGCATGATAGATTCATAAGGTAATTTGACTTTCTTTCTTGGAAATTATTCCATGCCTTTCCTTAATGGAAATTGGAATCTAATATTCCCTTCCTTCATATCAATAATTGCACCAATCGTTCTAAGGAAAGGTCTACCAAGGATAATAGGACAAGAAAGATTGCAATCTATGTCAAGCACAATAAAATCTACGGGCACATAATTCCTATTTGCAACAATAAGAACATCATTGATTCTTCCCATAGGTTTTTTAATAGTGGAATCCTCAAGGTGCAAATTTAAAGAGCAATCATCAAGATCATGGAAACCTAGAATATCACATAAAGTTTTCGGAATCGTGAAAACACTAGCACCCAAATCACATAAAGCATAGCACTCATGATCTTTAATTTTAATATTTATAGTAGGTTCCCATTCATCATTAAGTTTTCTAGGTATATAAGCTTCCAAAATAAGTTTTTCATCATATGATTGCAGCAAAGCATCAACAATATGTTTGGTAAAAGCTTTATTTTGACTATAAGCATGAGGAGAATTCAACACGGATTGCAACAAGGAAATACAATATTTTAAAGAACAATTATCATAATTAAATTCCTTGAAATCCAAGATAGTGGGTTCAACGCTATTTAAAGTCTTGACCTCGCCAATCCCAGTTTTACCAAATTTAGCATCAAGATCTAAAAACTCCGAATCATTGGGACGCCTTTTAACTAAAGTTGACTCATCTCCCGTCCCATCATTATTAAGATTCATATTGCAAAACAAATATTTAATAGGGGACACATCAATAACTTTTATATCTTCATCATTATTTTCGTAGGAACTAGAAGAACACGCCTTTACAAAGCAATCTTTCTTAGCACGCAATCTAGCGGTTATTTCTTTGCACTCATCAATGGAAATTCTCATAGCTTTGAGAGACTCATTGATATCATGGTTAGGAGGAGTAGATCTAAGTTTCAAAGAATCAACATCAAGCGAAAGTCTATCAATGTTCCTAGCCAAATCATCAACTTTAAGAATTTTTTCTTCAAGCATGGCATTAAAATTCTTTTGAGAGATCATAAATTCTTTCAAACTATTCTCAAAATCAGAGGGCATTTTATTAAAATTACCATAAGAATTATTGTAGGAATTTCCATAATTATTAGAGGAATTACTAGGGAACGGTCTAGAATTAAAGTTTCCTCTATAAGCATTGTTACCAAAATTATCCCTACCAACAAAATTCACATCCATAGATTCATTATTATTCTCAATCAAAGTAGACAAAGGCATATCATTGGGATCAATAGAAGCACTCTTAGTAGCAAACAATTTCATAAGTTCATCCATCTTTCCACTCAAAACATTAATTTCTTCTATAGCATCCACCTTTTTACTAGTAGATCTTTCGGTGTGCCATTGAGAATAATTAGCCATAATATTATCGAGGAGTTTAGTAGCTTCCCCTAAAGTGATTTCCATAAACGTGCCTCCCGCGGCCGAATCTAAAAAATTTCTAGAAGCAAAGTACAATCCGGCATACAAATTTTGTACAATCATCCATAAATTCAAACCATGAGTAGGGAAATTGCGAATCATCAATTTCATTCTTTCCCAAGATTGGGCAACATGATCATGATCAAGTTGTTTAAAATTCATAATATCGTTCCTAAGAGAGATGATCTTAGCGGGAGGAAAATACTTAGAGATAAAAGCATCTTTGCACCTATTCCATGAATCAATACTATTCTTAGATAAAGACGAAAACCAAACTTTAGCACGATCTCTAAGTGAAAACAGAAATAACTTAAATTTAACAATATCATTATCCGTATCTTTCTTCTTTTGCATCTCACACAAATCAACAAAGTTGTTTAGATGGGTAGCGACATCTTCACTAGGAAGGCCGGAGAATTGATCTTTCCTAACAAGATTCAGCAAAGCAGCATTGATTTCACAAGACTCAGTATTAAGAGGAGCAATTGGAGTACTAAGTAAATCATTATTATTGGTATTGGAAAAATCACACAACTTGGTATTATCTTGCGCCATTGCGACAAGCAACCCAACACACAAGCAAACAAAAAGGCAAACAAAAAAGAGAGGAGATTGGGAAAAAGAGGGCGAATAAAACGGCAAGGGTGAAGTGGGGGAGAGGAAAACGAGAGGCAAATGGAAAATAATGTAAATGCGAGGGAGATAAGTTTGTGATGGGTACTTGGTATGTCTTGACTTGAGCGAAGACCTCCCCGGCAACGGCGCCATAAATTGCACGTTGGCGGGAGGTTGAATCTTGACTTGACTTGGTGGAAGCCTCCCCGGCAACTGCGCCAGAAATCCTTCTTGCTACGTCTTGAGCTTGCGTTGGTTTTCCTTGAAGAGGAGAGGGTGATGCAGCAATAGTAGCGTAAGTATTTCCCTCAGTTTTTGAGAACCAAGGTATCAATCCAGTAGGAGGCTCCTCAAAAGTCCCACGCACCTACACAAACAAACAAGAACTCGCAACCAACGCAATAAAGGGGTTGTCAATCCCTTCACGGCCACTTGCGAAAGTGAGATCTGATAGAGATAATATGATAAGATAAATATATTTTTGGTATTTTATGATATAGATTGGAAAAGTAAAAGATGCAAATAAAGTAAATGGCAAACTTATATGGTAAAAGATAGACCCGAGGGCCATAGGTTTCACTCGTGGCTTCTCTCAAGATAGCATAAGTATTACAGTGTGTGAACAAATTACTGTCGGGCAATTGATAGAAAAGCGAATAATTATGAGATTATCTAGGCATGTTCATGTATATAGGCATCACGTCCGTGACAAGTAGACCGAAACGATTCTGCATCTACTACTATTACTCCACACATCGACCGCTATCCAGCATGCATCTAGAGTATTAAGTTCATAAAGAACAGAGTAACGCATTAAGAAAGATGACATGATGTAGAGGGATAAACTCATGCAATATGATATAAACCCCATCTTTTTATCCTCGATGGCAACAACACAATACGTGCCTTGCTGCCCCTGCTGTCACTGGGAAAGGACACCGCAATATTGAACCCAAAGCTAAGCACTTCTCCCATTGCAAGAAAGATCAATCTAGTAGGCCAAACCAAACTGATAATTCGAAGAGACTTGCAAAGATAACTTAATCACACATAAAAGAATTCAGAAAAGACTCAAATATTTCTCATAGATAAACTTGATCATAAACCCACAATTCATCGGATCTCGACAAACACACCGCAAAAAGAGTTACATTGAATAGATCTCCAAGAAGATCGAGGAGAACTTTGTATTGAGATCCAAACAGAGAGAAGAAGCCATCTAGCTAATAACTATGGACCCGAAGGTCTGAGGTAAACTACTCACGACTCATCGGAGAGGCCTTGGAGATGACGTAGAGGCCCTCTGTGATCGATTCCCCCTCCGGCGGAGCGCCGGCGAAGGCTCCAAGATGGGATCTCGTGGATACAGAAGGTTGCGGCGGTGGAAATAGGTTTTCGTGGTCGCTTCTGATGTTCTCAGGGTACGTGGGTATATATAGGAGGAAGAAGTAGGTCGGTGGACGCCCAAGGGGCCCATGAGACAGGGGGCAAGCCTAGTAAGGGAGGGCGCGCCCTCCACCCTCGTGGCCGCCTCGGTGGTTGCTTGACTTCCACTCCAAGTCCTCTGGATCACGTTCATTTCAAAAATCACGCTCCCGAAGGTTTCATTCCATTTGGACTCCGTTTGATATTCCTTTTCTTCGAAACACTAAAATAGGCAAAAAAAACAGCAATACAGGCTGGGCCTCCGGCTAGTAGGTTAGTCCCAAAAATGATATAAATGTGTAAAGTAAAGCCCATAAACATCCAAAACAAGTAACATAATAGCATGGAACAATAAAAAATTATAGATACGTTGGAGACGTATCAGTTCCCAACCTGTTAGAACTAGACTCATACCTAGAGGGAGAAGGGAGCAAGCCTTGCCTTCTTCTACCTCTAGCATACAGCTCGAGGAGCACCTTTGTACTCACTAGTGCCTTAGTGATCATGCGGAGACCCTGCAGAGCAGGACTAGGGGTGTTATCTCCTAGGAGAGCCCCGAACCTGGGTAATGTACGCCGGCGTTCGTGTCTACGCCTCATCCCGCTTCCAGGCACCGGCGACGTTCTACTCGCTCCCACCATGATAAGCCATCCTTTGGCATATGTCGCACCCAACCCCCAACAGGCTAGCAAATTGCGGAAGGGTAAGAGTGCGTATAATCCATGGACTCGTCATAAAGAACTCATATACTTATTGCAAAAGTTTATTAGCCCTCGAAGCAAAGTACTACTACGCATGCTCGTAGGGGAAGGGTTGGTAGGATTTAACCATCGCGCGATTCCGACCTCCAATCATAAGGAAGGCAATCAAAGAACACCCCATGCTTCAAATTTGCCACACAACGTTCACCATACGTGCATGCTACGGGACTTGCCGACTTTAACACAAGTATTTCTCAATTTCATAATTACCCAACTAGCATGACTCTAATATTACCACCTTTATATCTCAAAACAATTATCAAATATCAAATTTATCTTAGTATTTAATGCACTCTATATGAAAGTTTTTATTATACCCAACTTGGATGCCCATCATATTAGGACTAATTTTATAACCCAGGCAAATTACCATGCTGTTCTAAAAGACTCTCAAAATAATATAAGTGAAGCATGAGAGATCAATAATTTCTACAAAATAAAACCACCATCGTGCTCTAAAAAGGTATAAGTGAAGTACTAGAGCAAAACTATCTAGCTCAAAAGATATAAGTGAAGCACATAGAGTATTCTAATAAATTCCGATTCATGTGTGTCTCTCCCAAAAGGTGTGTACAACAAGTATGATTGTGGTAAACTAGAAATCAAAGACTCAAATCATACAAGACGCTCCAAGCAAAACACATACCATGTGGTGAATAAAAATATAGCATCAAGTAAAGTTACCGATGAACGAAGACGAAAGAGGGGATGCCATCCGGGGCATCCCCAAGCTTATGCTCTTGGTTGTCCTTGAATATTACCTTGGGGTGCCTTGGGCATCCCCAAGCTTAGGCTCTTGCCACTCCTTATTACATAGTCCATTGAATCTTTACCCAAAACTTGAAAACTTCATAACACAAAATTCAACAGAAAACTCGTAAGCTCCCTTAGTATAAGAAAATAAATCACCACTTAGGTATTGTTGTGAACTCATTCTAAATTCATATTGGTGTAATATCTACTGTATTCCAACTTCTCTATGGTTCATACCCTCCGATACTACTCATATATGCATCAAAATAAGCAAACGACACATAGAAAACAGAATCTCTCAAAAACAGAATAGTCTGTAATAATCTGTAACTCCCGAATACTTATGTAACTCAAAAAATTCAACCAAATTAGGACGTCCTAAGAAATTTGTGTACCAATTCAGAGCAAAAAGAATCAGATCAAAAGCACGTTTCTGTGAATTATCAAAACTAATTTACTGGGCGCGAAAGTTTCTGATTTTCAGCAGGATCAACACAACTATCACCGTAAGCTATCCTAAAGGTCTTAGTTGGCACTTTATTGAAACAAAAGCTATAAAACATGATTACTACATTAGCATAATCATGTGGAAACACAAAAACAGTAAGGGTAAATATTGGGTTGTCTCCCAATAAGCGATTTTCTTTAATGCCTTTCTAGCTAGACATGATGATGACAATGATGCTCACATAAAAGATAAGAATTGAAACATAACGGGAGCATCATGAAGCATATGACTTGCACATTTAAGCCTAACCCACTTCCTATGAATAGGGATTTTGTGAGCAAACAACTTATGGGAACAAGAATGAACTAGCATAGGAAGGTAAAACAAGCATAGCTTCAAGATTTTCAACACATAGAGAGGAAACTTGATATTATGGCAATTCCTAGAAGCATATGTTCCTCCCTCATAATAATTTTCAATAGCATCATGAATTAATTCCACAATATAACCATCACATAAAGCATTATTTTCATGATCCCAAGCATATAAATTTTATTACTCTCAACATAAGCAAATTTCTTCTCATGAATAGTAGTGGGAGCAAACTCAACAAAATAACTATCATGTGAGGCATAATCCAATTGAAAATTAAAATCATGATGACAAGTTTCATGGTTATAATTATTCTTTATAGCATACATGTCATCACAATAATCATCATAAATTGGAGGCATGCTTTCATCATAATAAATTTTCTCATCAAAACTTGGGGGGACTAAACATATCATCTTCATCAAACATAGCATCCCCAAGCTTGTGGCTTTGCATATCATTAGCATCATGGATATTCAAAGAATTCATACTAAACTATTACTTGAGCACAATTTTATGTAATTCTTATTCTAGTACTTGAGCACAATTTTCCTTCCCATCATTTTCAAGAAAGACATTAAAAAGATGAAGCATATGAGGCACCCTTAATTCCATTTTTTGTAGTTTTCTTTTATGGACTAAACTAGTGATAAAACAAGAAACAAAAAGATTCGATTGCAAGGTCTAAAGATATACCTTCAAGCAGTCACCTCCCCGGCAATGGCGCCAGAAAAGAGCTTGATGTCTACTACACAACCTTCTTCTTGTAGACGTTGTTGGGCCTCTAAGTGCAGAGGTTTGGAGGACAGTAGCAAATTTCCCTCAAGTGGATGACCTAAGGTTTATCAATCCGTGGGAGGCGTAGGATGAAGATGGTCTCTCTCAAGCAACCCTGCAACCAAATAACAAAGAGTCTCTTGTGTCCCCAACACAACCAATACAATGGTAAATTGTATAGGTGCACTAGTTTGGCGAAGAGATGGTGATACAAGTGCAATATGGATGGTAGATATAGGTTTTTGTAATCTGAAATTATAAAAACAGCAAGGTAGCAAGTGGTAAAAGTGAGCGTAAACGGTGTTGCAATGCTAGGAAACAAGGCCTAAGGTTCATAATTTCACTAGTGCAAGTTCTCTCAACAATAATAACATAACTGGATCATATAACTATCCCTCAACATGCAACAAAGAGTCACTCCAAAGTCACTAATAGCGGAGAACAAACGAAGAGATTATTGTAGGGTACGAAACCATCTCAAAGTTATCCTTCCCGATCGATCTATTCAAGAGTCTGTAGTAAAATAACATGAAGCTATTATTTCCCTTCGATCTATCCTAGAGTTCATACTAGAATAACACCTTAAGACACAAATCAACCAAAACCCTAATGTCACCTAGATACTCCAATGTCACCTCAAGTATCCATGGGTATGATTATACGATATGCATCACACAATCTCAGATTCATCTATTCAACCAACACAAAGTACTTCAAAGAGTGCCCCAATGTTTCTACTGAGGGAGTCAAGAAGAAAACATGTGCCAACCCCTATGCATAAGTTCACAAGGTCACTGAACCCACAAGTTGATCACCAAAACATACATCAAGTAGATCACGTGATATCCCATTGTCACCACAGATAAGAACATGCAAGACATACATCAAGTGTTCTCAAATCCTTAGAGACTCAATCCGATAAGATAATTTCAAAGGGAAAACTCAATCCATTACAAGAGAGTAGAGGGGGAGAAACATCATAAGATCCAACCATAATAGCAAAGCTCGTAGTACATCAAGATCGTGCCAAATCAAGACACAAGAGAGAGAGAGAGAGAGAGAGAGAGAGAGAGTGTAGCGACCAGACCTCAAATGGCCTGTGCTGCTGTGCACCAGTGTCATCCCTGGATCAGTAATGCTGACACGCACAGTACAAATGAAGCATTTATAACAGAGTAGCAATCACACACTTATTACATCGAATATCTCCAAAGAGACTAAGTATGATAAACATGGCTTAAGGCCATCTAATAACGATAACAGCGGAAGACTTGGAAGATAAGTGAGTCCATCAACTCCAGCGGCATCACTGAGTATAAGACCACGACCTAAGGCACCTTACTCGTCGTCTGAAAAGTCTGCAACATGAAACGTTGCAGCCCGAAAACGGGTCAGCACATAGAATATGCTGGCAATGTAACACATAGAGAGCAATGAACAATAATAATGCTATACTACATGCATATATGGCCGGTGGAAAGCTCTATGGTTACAGTTTTGCGAAAAGCCAATTTTATCCTACTTCAAAGGAATAAATTTTATTTAACTATCATGGTGGTTGTGAAACATTGAGATGGTTGACAGCATCTCAATCCCAATTAAAAAGTCATCAATAACCCAACAAAATTAATTAGAAGTAACATAGTGTTGAGATTCACATGATAATCCAAGTACTAGATACTCAAGTTGTCCATAACCGGGGACACGGCTAATCATGATCAGTTTGTACACTCTGCAGAGGTTTGTGCACTTTTCCCACAAGACTTGATCTCCTCCGTTGGATTACTCGCACTACATGGTGTTTGAGTAACGGATGACCAAGACACAGTCTTTCAGAAGTGTTTGCACCTTACGTATGGGTAGACCGTTACACCTACTTTCCCCTACATCTGCTAGTCTACCACTGTAAGAGTTCACACAACTTAGTCAACTATGCTAGAGCCCATAATAGCTTGCGGCTGCACACGGAAGTTTCTAGCATGAAAAATCTCATGATCCCTTTGAACCTGGGTGGCGGTCCAAAAGAAAAACAGGCAATCCCGGAATACCCAGGTACCTCAATCCACCCAGATGTGAGTTTAAGTTGCCACCTTAAGTAAACCATTAATTAACAATCTCACATCTGTCATGAATTTCACTCAAACCCAATCCACGTCTACGAGCATAGCATGGCAATAATAAAAGCAACGTAGAAGTAACTCCCAAGGGTTTGATAGAAAACAGGTAATAGGTACTACCTCAACTACTTCCCAATACCCACAGTTTATTAGATCCTAATCATGCAATGTGTTTGAGGAATAGATCTAATGCAATAAAACTGGGTATGAACGGGGTATGATCAAAGTGTTACTTGCCTTGCTGATGATCCGCAAAACCTAGCGATTCGAAGTAACAAGCGGCACACTCCGGGTACTCTATCGCAAACAAACAAGCATACAATCAGTACTCAACTAATGCACAGGTAAAACTCGAATGAAAGATCCAACCAGAAAGTTCAACTTAAGAACTCCGGTTTGCAAAAAGAATCAACTCGAAAGAAGCAACGAAAGTCAAACGGCGGAAAGAAAGAAACTTCGTTTGCTAATCTGGATCTAGGTCAAATTTTACTGTAGCAAAAACTTGTTTGAGTAGGTTAAACGGAAAGAGAATTTCGAGACGAAACTCTAGGCGCTTGAATCACCTAATTCCGATAAACGAGCGAGAAGTTAAACAGAAACGAAGATTCGATCAGAAATCGAATCTGAGAAAATAACGAGAAAATCCGCCGAAAAAGAAAAACGGACGAACGGTTAAAGAACGGACGTTCGTTAACAGAGAAAAACCGACGAACGCGTTCGTTAAAACGAACGGTTCGGTGAACGCTCGTAAAATAAGAAAACCGAAAAAAAACCGATCTAGGGTTTTTTTAAACGAAGGGTTTTTTAAAAAAAACCGGTCAACGCAAACGGCAGTGAGGCAGTACCTCGTCGGGGCTACTCCGGCGGGGGCTCCGGCGGGGCGGGGTGCGGGGCTCGGGCTCGGGGGGGGGGGGGGGGGTGCGGCGGCGGCGGCGGCGCAAGGCGGCGGCGCGGGGCGGCGCGTGCGGGCGGCGGCGGCGCGGCGCGGGTGCGGCGGCGGCGGGGTGCGGCGGCGGCGGTGAGAGGGAGGAGGCGAGGGGGAGGGCTATATATGAGGGGGGGTGTGCTTGGAGGAGGGGCCAAGCCAGCGGCGGCGTAGCCGGGGCGGACTCCGGCGGCGACCGTCTCCGGGACGGAGACGACGGGCGGCGGGGTGGGTCGTCGGTTGGGCCTTTGGCCCAGTCGGCGCGCGGGCGTTTTTTTTAAATAAGTTCCGCGAAGAAAAATGCATAGAAAAATAAATAAAAATCAGAAAAATATGAAATAAATTTTCCCCGTCTAGTTAGAAAATCTAGAATAGGGTGAACATTTTTAAAATCAAAAATAATTATTTTGAAAACATGCATATTTTTAAATGCAATAAAAATTGCAAATAAAATCCAAATAAATTTCAAATAATGATTTTAACATTTTTCCTCCAGTATTTCAATTGTTTTGGAGAAGTCATATTTTCTCCTCTCGTTTATTTAAGAATGAAATATTTTTCCGGAGAGAAAAATAATTAAAATCCCAAATCCTCGTTTTTGAAAAATCAAATATGAAAATTCGAGAAAATCCCCAACTCTCTCCGAGGGTCCTTGAGTTGCTTAGGATTTATCGAGGATTTGTCAAAATGCAATAAAACATGATATGCAATGATGATCTATGTATAACATTCCAAATTGAAATTTGGGATGTTACAAACCTACCCCCCTTAAGATGAATCTCGCCCTCGAGATTCGGGTTGGCTAGAAAACAGGTGGGAGTGGTTTTTCCGTAGATCTTCCTCTCGCTCCCAGGTGGCCTCATCTTCCGTGTGGTGACTCCACTGAACTTTGCAAAACTTGATAACCTTGCTGCGGGTAACTCGGCTGGCATACTCGAGAATCTTAACTGGTTTCTCCTCATAAGTCAAATCACTTTCCAACTGAATCGCTTCCAGTGGCACAGTATCTCTCAGTGGTATCTCAGCCATCTCTGCGTGGCACTTCTTCAACTGCGAAACATGAAATACATCATGTACTTCAGACAATCCTTCGGGCAATTCCAGCTTGTAAGCAACTTCTCCCATACGTTCCAACACTCTGTATGGTCCGATAAAACGGGGCGCTAACTTTCCCTTAACTCCAAAGCGCTTCACTCCTCGAAGGGGTGATACTCGAAGATACACTCGGTCTCCGACTTCGTGAACTGTCTCTTTTCGTTTAGAATCAGCATAACTCTTCTGCCTGGACTGGGCTACCTTGAGCCTATCGCGAATCAACCTTACTTTCTGTTCAGACTCCTTAATCAAATCTGGTCCAAACAACTGACGGTCTCCAACTTCGTCCCATAACAACGGTGTTCTACACCTCCTTCCGTACAAAGCTTCGAAAGGGGCCATCTTCAAACTGGTTTGATAACTGTTGTTATATGAAAACTCCGCATATGGCAAATTGTCGTCCCAACTAGATCCATAATCTAGTGCACATGCTCTCAACATGTCCTCCAAAATCTGGTTGACTC
Source organism: Triticum aestivum (assembly GCF_018294505.1). Lineage (NCBI taxonomy): Eukaryota > Viridiplantae > Streptophyta > Magnoliopsida > Poales > Poaceae > Triticum > Triticum aestivum. The sequence goes on along the minus strand of NC_057799.1, from coordinate 590,434,193 downwards.
TCTCGGTCTGTCCATCTGTCTGTGGGTGAAATGCTGTACTAAATTCCAGCCTGGTTCCCAATGTTTCATGTAACTGCTTCCAAAACTTCGAGGTAAATTGGGTTCCTCTGTCTGATACAATGGTCCTCGGAACTCCATGCAAACATACTATCCTGGTCATGTATATCTTTGCCAACTTAGCACTGGTGTAAGTGGTCTTCACTGGAATGAAATGAGCCACTTTCGTCAATCGATCAACTACAACCCATATTGAGTCATAGCCTGAACGAGTCCTGGGTAATCCTGTGATAAAATCCATGCCTATTTTATCCCACTTCCATTCGGGTATCGGCAATGGTTGTAGCAATCCTGCTGGCTTCTGATGTTCTGCCTTCACTCTCTGACATACATCACAAACTGCTACATACTCCGCAATATCCTTCTTCATTCCGGTCCACCAGAAAGTATTCTTCAAATCCAAATACATCTTGGTATTCCCTGGGTGAATCGAGTACGGTGAATCATGGGCTTCTTGCAAAATCAACTTCCTGATCTCCGGATCATTTGGCACATATACGCGGTCCTCAAACCATAAGGTATCGTGCTCATCCTCACGAAATCCCTTGGCTTTTCCTTTGCTCATCTTCTCCTTTATCTCTTTAATCTCCTTGTCTGACTTCTGAGCTTCTCTGATCCTTTCCATCAAGGTAGACTGAATCTCCAATGTCGCTAAATAGCCTCTCGGGACTATCTCCAAACATAGCTCGCGTAGGTCCTCGGCTAACTCCTGAGGTAACTCTCCTGTCATGAGGGTGTTGACATGACTCTTGCGGCTCAACGCGTCTGCTACTACGTTAGCCTTTCCAGGGTGATAATGCAATCTCATATCATAATCTTTGATAAGCTCCAACCATCTCCTCTGTCTGAGATTTAACTCCTTCTGCGTGAAAATATACTTCAAACTCTTGTGATCCGTGTACACCTCACAATGGTTTCCGATGAGAAAATGTCTCCATGTCTTCAATGCATGCACCACGGCTGCTAATTCCAAATCATGCGTAGCATAATTCTTCTCATGGGGTTTAAGTTGTCGTGAAGCATACGAAACAACTCTTCCTTCCTGCATAAGCACTGCTCCAAGTCCTCGACGAGAAGCGTCGCAATAAACTTCATAGTCCTTGCGTTGATCTGGCAGAATCAACACTGGTGATGTAACCAATCGTTTCTTCAACTCTTGGAAACTAGCTTCACATTCCTCAGTCCAATTGAATTTGGTGTCCTTCTTCAATAGCTCAGTCATGGGCTTAGCAATCTTCGAGAAATTCTCGATGAATCTCCGGTAGTATCCTGCAAGTCCAAGAAAACTCCGGATTTCTCCAACTGTCGTGGGTGATTCCCAACTTGTCACTGTGTCAACCTTGGCAGGGTCTACTGCTATTCCTTCTCCAGAAATAACATGTCCAAGGAATCCAACTTCCTTCAACCAAAACTCACATTTGCTGAACTTGGCATATAACTGATGTTCTCTGAGCTTCTCAAGTACCAATCGCAAATGCTCCTCATGCTCTTCCTCATCCTTGGAAAAGATTAAAATATCATCAATGAATACCACGACGAACTTATCCAAAAACTCCATAAACACTTTGTTCATCAGGTTCATGAAATAGGCAGGTGCGTTAGTCAGTCCAAATGACATAACGGTATACTCATACAATCCATATCTGGTGGTAAATGCCGTCTTGGGTATATCCTGCTCTCGAATCTTTAACTGATGGTATCCTGATCGTAGATCGATCTTGGAAAATACTTTAGCTCCTTGCAGGCGGTCAAACAAATCATTTATCATTGGCAGTGGGTACTTGTTTTTGATGGTCACTTCATTCAATCCTCGGTAATCAACAACCATCCTTAGTGATCCATCTTTCTTCTCCACTAGAAGTACTGGTGATCCCCAAGGTGACGAACTTGGGCGAATATAGCCTTTATGCAGTAACTCCTTGATCTGCTTCTTAATTTCCTCCAAATCCTTAGCGGGCATCCTGTACGGTCTCTTAGATATTGGCCCTGTGCCTGGCAAAAGTTCAATCAAGAACTCAATGTCTCTATCTGGTGGCATGCCTGGCAACTCTTCTGGAAATACATCCGGATAGTCCTTCACCACTGGTACTTCCTCCTGTACAACTCCTGATAAGGAATTTACTTGAGTCCTCTTCGGCGTATGCCTGTATACATACTTGATCCTTTTCCTTCTGGGGTGGTAAGCAAAATCGTCTTGCTGGCACAATCGATGTTTCCTCCATACAACGATAGCCAATCCATTCCCAGAATCACATCCAAACCTTGCGATTCCAAAACAATGAGGTCTGAGGGGAAAACATGCCTACCAATGGCCAATGGTATCTGAAAACATCCTTGGGTGGCCATATACTCTGCTCCTGGCGAGGTTACTAACATAGGGTTTCTGAGAACTTTGGTGGACATCTTAAACTTATTCACGAATCCCCTTGATATGTATGAATGCGATGCACCAGTATCGAAAAGAACAGTTGCAGTAAATGACTTAACCAAAAACTTACCTATTACTGCATCAGGCTGAGCTTCAACCTCCTCCACGCTCACGTGGTTCACATGTCCTTTGTTGAACGGGTTCGGCTTCTTCCCAGAGCTTCCATTGCCATTTCCATTTTGGGCTTCGGGACATTCGTTGGCATAATGTCCATTCTTCTGGCACTTAAAACAAGTGACTTGGCTCAGGTCCCTCTTGGCTGGGGTAGATGGGTTGGTGCGGTTCTGTCCGTTGCTTCCTCCATTCCCATTACCATTCTTAGAGCCATTATGGTTGTGCGAACTACCTCCTCCATGGGTATGCTGAAACTGTCCTCCCGGCTTCGGGGTAAATCGGGGCTTCTGCTGGGCTCCTGAGTTATACTTCCCTTGTCCATACTTCCTCTTGCGGTTTTCAATCTGCTGTTGCTTCCCTTCAATCATGAGAGCTCTATCTACCAGCTCCTGGTAGTTGTTGAAGGTTGCTACCATCAACTGCATACTCAGCTCGTCATTCAGTCCTTCCAGAAACTTCTCCTGCTTGGCTGCATCCGTAGCAACGTCATCTGCTGCATAACGTGCTAACTTACTGAAATCCTCCACATACTGGCCTACGGTGCGTCCTCCTTGGCGTAGGTTACGAAACTCACGCTTCTTCATAGCCATAGCTCCTGCTGAAACATGAGCTGTACGGAAAGCTTGCTGAAACTGGTCCCATGTGACAGTGTCAATAGGGTGCGTGGCTGTATAATTCTCCCACCATGATGCTGCGGGTCCATCAAGCTGATGTGCGGCAAAACGCACTCTTTCCGCATCTGTGCATCCTGCGGTGGTCAACTCCCTTCCAACTTTGCGGAGCCAATCATCTGCAACAATCGGCTCGGTGCTACTGGAAAACACCGGCGGGTTTAACCTTAGGAAACGGGCTAAGTGATCAACAGGTGGTGGTGGCGGTGGGTTGTTGTTGTTGTTGTTGCCTTGGTTCTGAACTAACACTTGCATCAGGGCATTCTGTTGCTGAATCAACTGGGTGATCTCTGGCGGGAAAACAAATCCGGTGTCGCGTCTCGGAGGCATCTGATGGGTTTAGAAAAGATGAGAATTAAGAATAGAATGAGGTCTAGAGAGAAAACACTACCCATATGCTCATGAGACAAATTCAATCAATATCACTCAATCAATCCAAACAAGGCAAAACAATCGATCTATCTAGCGTTACAAAGTGCTTGAACTATACTACTGAATGGAGGTAAAACTACTACTGGTATGGGGGTCTACTAAAAATTCTGATCCGTTGAAGACTCCATGATGTTTGCTCCAGCTTCATCAATCCATTCGTCTTCACTTGGTTCCGAGTCGGTGTCGTCGATGATGATGTAGTTATCCGGACAAGTGCATTCGTCGACTTCTGCTTCTGGTACTGGATTTCCCACGGATGCTCCAATCTTCTTCTCTAGGTCGTCAATCTTCCCTACTAGTGCGTTGATTTCCTCCAAATAATCTTCGCGTGTAGTCTTGAGTTCTTCTTGGAGTTCCTTGATCTTCGTAAATGCCTTCTTTAGTTCTTCCTTGTCCGTGCACATCTGGTTCTCCTGGCGACGAATATGTTGGTTCTGCTCCTGGATGAAAGCTGCAATTGATCCATCCTTCTTGGTCTTGATCATCTCCCATTGCGCGTCTCGACGTCCACAAATTTGATAAATCGTATCCTTAAGCTCCTGGTGGTAGACTTCTCCAATGCGTCCCATGGCGATGTGTGCGGCCATGCTCTTCCCTAAACTCCAAGTTGGTGCTTCGAAAACCAATCTTATGGGTTCCGTAATTGGCGCAAACGTCCTTCCTGGAATGATAACTTGAATCTTCCAGCTCTCCTCTTCAGGTAATGTGGCGTTGTAGGTTCCGGTGACGCTTGGTATTCCTATGTTCAAGTACTTGGTGATTTCCTTCAAATGTCGTCCAAACGGCGTGTCTTCATCTGGTTGCATGAACTTGCTCCTTGCATTCGCCATTCCTAAAAGAGTAGAAAGTGGAGAGGAGTCAGAAATGAGAAGAGAGAAGTTTTCTAGGGCTTAAGCTTAGTGGTCGTGTCCTATAGTCAGCGTGTGCTCTGATACCAACTTTGTAGCGACCAGACCTCAAATGGCCTGTGCTGCTGTGCACCAGTGTCATCCCTGGATCAGTAATGCTGACACGCACAGTACAAATGGAGGATTTATAACAGAGTAGCAATCACACACTTATTACATCGAATATCTCCAAAGAGACTAAGTATGATAAACATGGCTTAAGGCCATCTAATAACGATAACAGCGGAAGACTTGGAAGATAAGTGAGTCCATCAACTCCAGCGGCATCACTGAGTATAAGACCACGACCTAAGGCACCTTACTCGTCGTCTGAAAAGTCTGCAACATGAAACGTTGCAGCCCGAAAACGGGTCAGCACATAGAATATGCTGGCAATGTAACACATAGAGAGCAATGAACAATAATAATGCTATACTACATGCATATATGGCTGGTGGAAAGCTCTATGGTTACATTTTTGCGAAAAGCCAATTTTATCCTACTTCAAAGGAATAAATTTTATTTAACTATCATGGTGGTTGTGAAACATTGAGATGGTTGACAGCATCTCAATCCCAATTAAAAGTCATCAATAACCCAACAAAATTAATTAGAAGTAACATAGTGTTGAGATTCACATGATAATCCAAGTACTAGATACTCAAGTTGTCCATAACCGGGGACACGGCTAATCATGATCAGTTTGTACACTCTGCAGAGGTTTGTGCACTTTTCCCACAAGACTTGATCGCCTCCGTTGGAATACTCGCACTACATGGTGTTTGAGTAACGGATGACCAAGACACAGTCTTTCAGAAGTGTTTGCACCTTACGTATGGGTAGACCGGTACACCTACTTTCCCCTACATCTGCTAGTCTACCACTGTAAGAGTTCACACAACTTAGTCAACTATGCTAGAGCCCATAATAGCTTGCGGCTGCACACGGAAGTTTCTAGCATGAAAATTCTCATGATCCCTTTGAACCTGGGTGGCGGTCCAAAAGAAAAACAGGCAATCCTGGAATACCCAGGTACCTCAATCCACCCAGATGTGAGTTTAAGTTGCCACCTTAAGTAAACCATTAATTAAAAATCTCACATCTGTCATGAATTTCACTCAAACCCAATCCACGTCTACGAGCATAGCATGGCAATATAATAGCAACGTAGAAGTAACTCCCAAGGGTTTGATAGAAAACAGGTAATAGGTACTACCTCAACTACTTCCCAATACCCACAATTTATTAGATCCTAATCATGCAATGTGTTTGAGAGAATAGATCTAATGCAATAAAAACTGGGTATGAACGGGGTATGATCAAAGTGTTACTTGCCTTGCTGATGATCCGCAAAACCTAGCGATTCGAAGTAACAAGCGGCACACTCCGGGTACTCTATCGCAACAAACAAGCATACAATCAGTACTCAACTAATGCACAGGTAAAACTCGAATGAAAGATCCAACCAGAAAGTTCAACTTAAGAACTCCGGTTTGCAAAAAGAATCAACTCGAAAGAAGCAACGAAAGTCAAACGGCGAAAGAAAGAAACTTCGTTTGCTAATCTGGATCTAGGTCAAATTTTACTGTAGCAAAAACTTGTTTGAGTAGGTTAAACGGAAAGAGAATTTCGAGACGAAACTCTAGGCGCTTGAATCACCTGATTCCGATAAACGAGCGAGAAGTTAAACAGAAACGAAGATTCGATCAGAATCGAATCTGAGAAAATAACGAGAAAATCCGCCGAAAAAGAAAAACGGACGAACGGTTAAAGAACGGACGTTCGTTAATAGAGAAAAACCGACGAACGCGTTCGTTAAAACGAACGGTTCGGTGAACGCTCGTAAAATAAGAAAACCGAAAAAAAACCGATCTAGGGTTTTTTTTAAACGAAGGTTTTTTTTTAAAACCGGTCAACGTCGAACGGCAGTGAGGCAGTACCTCGTCGGGGCTACTCCGGCGGGGTGCTCCGGCGGGGCGGGGTGCGGGGCTCGGGCTCGGGGGGTGCGGCGGCGGCGGCGCGGGGCTCGGCGAGCGGCGGCGGCGCGGGGCGGCGCGTGCGGGCGGCGGCGGCGCGGCGCGGGTGCGGCGGCGGCGGGGTGCGGCGGCGGCGGTGAGAGGGAGGAGGCGAGGGGGGGCTATATATGAGGGGGGTGTGCTTGGAGGAGGGGCCAAGCCGGCGGCGGCGTAGCCGGGGCGGACTCCGGCGGCGACCTTCTCCGGGACGGAGACGACGGGCGGCGGGGTGGGCCGTCGGCTGGGCCTTTGGCCCAGTCGGCGCGCGGGCGTTTTTTTTTAAATAAGTTCCACGAAGAAAAATGCGTAGAAAAATAAATAAAAATCAGAAAAATATGAACTAAATTTTCCCCGTCTAGTTAGAAAATCTAGAATAGGGTGAACATTTTTAAAATCAAAAATAATTACATTGAAAACATGCATATTTTTAAATGCAATAAAAATTGCAAATAAAATCCAATTAAATTTCAAATAATGATTTTAACATTTTTCCTCCGGTATTTCAATAGTTTTGGAGAAGTCATATTTTCTACTCTCGTTTGTTTTAGAATGAAATATTTTTCCGGAGAGAAAAATAATTAAAACCAAAATCCTCGTCTTATTATTTGATAAAAATCAAATATGAAAATTCGAGAAAATCCCCAACTCTCCCCGAGGGTCCTTGAGTTGCTTAGGATTTATCGAGGATTTGTCAAAATGCAATAAAACATGATATGCAATGATGATCTATCTATAACATACCAAATTGGAAATTTGGGATGTTACAGAGAGACAGATCAAACACATAGCTACTGGTGCATACCCACAGCCCCGAGGGTGAACTACTCCCTCCTCGTCATGGAGAGCGCCGGGATGATGAAGATGGCCACCGGTGAGGGATCCCCCTCCGGCAGTGTGCCGGAACAGGGCCCGATTGGTTTTTGGTGGCTACAGAGGGTTGCGGCGGCGGAAATAGGGTTTTTTGGTGCTCTCTGATGTTTTCAGGGTATATGAGTATATATAGGCGAAAGAAGTCGGTCAGGGGAGCCATGAGGGTGGGAGGCGCGCCTACCCCCCCCCCCCAGGCGCGCCCTCCAACTCGTGGTCGCCTCATTGCTTCCTTGACGTCCACTCCAAGTCTCCTGGATTGCGTTTGTTCCAAAAACGATTCTCCCGAAGGTTTCATTCCGTTTGGACTCCGTTTGATATTCCTTTTCTGCGAAACACTGAAATAGGCAAAAAAACAGCAATTTGCACTGGGCCTCTGGTTAATAGGTTAGTCCCAAAAATAATATAAAAGTGCATAGTAAAGCCCATTAAACATCCAAAACAGATAATATAATAGCATGGAACAATCAAAAATTATAGATACATTGGAGATGTATCAGGTACATGTTGGGTTGTCTCCCAACAAGCGCTTTTCTTTAATGCCTTTTAAGCTAAGCATGATGATTCCAATGATGCTCACTTAGAAGTAATGAATTGAAACATAATGAGAGCATCATGAAGCATATGACTAGCACATTTAAGTCTAACCCACTTCCTATGCATAGGCATTTTGTGAGCAAACAAATTTTGGGAGCAAGAATCAACTAGCATAGGAAGGGAAAACAAGCATAACTTCAAGATTTTCAACATAAAGAGAGGAAACTTGATATTATTGAGATATATAGAAGCATAAGTTCCTCTCTCATAGTAATTTTCAGTAGCATCATGAATGAATTCAACAATATAGCTATCACATAAATCTTTCTTTTCATGATGCATAAGCATAGAAATTTTCTCACTCTCCACACAATCAAATTTATTATCATAAATAGTAGTGGGAGCAAACTCAACAAAATAACTTTCACGGGATTGAAAATTAAAATCATGATGAAAAGTTTCATGGTTATCATTATTCAATATAGCATACATGTCATCACCATAATTATCATATATAGCAACTTTGTTGTCATAATCAATTGCAACCTCTTCCAAAACAGTGGATTCATCATCAAATAAAGTCATGACCTCTCCAAATCCACTTTCATCAATATAATCATCATAAATAGGAGGCATGCAATCATCATAATAAATTTTCTCATGAAAACTTGGGGGACTAAAAATATCATATTCATCAAATATAGCATCCCCAAGATTATGACTTTGCATATCATTATCATCATGGATATTCAAAGAATTCATACTAACAATATTGCAATCATGATCATCATTCAAATAATTTCTGCCAAACATTTTATTGACTTCTTCTTCTAACAATTGAGCACAATTTTCTGAACCATCATTTTCAAGAAAGATATTATAAAGATGATCAATAATATGATGCAACCTCAATTCCATTTTTTGTAGTTTTCTTTCATAAAACAAACTAGTGATAAAACAAGAAACTAAAAGATTCAATTGCAAGATCTAAAGATATACCTTCATGCACTCACCTCCTCGGCAACGGCGCCAGAAAAGAGCTTGATGTCTACTACACAACTTGTTCTCGTATACTCGTGTTGGGCCTCCAAGCGCAGAGTTTTGTAGGACAGTAGCAATTTTCTCTCAAGTGGATGACCTAAGGTTTATCAATCCATGGGAGGTGTAGGATGAATATGGTCTCTCTCAAACAACCCTGCAACAAAATAATAAAAAGTCTCTTGTGTCCCCAACACACCCAATACAATGATAAGTTGTAAGGTGCACTAGTTCGGCGAAGAGATGGTAAAACAAGTGTAGTATGGATAGTAGATATTGGTTTTTATAATCTGAAATTATAAAAACAGCAAGGTAACCAATAGTAAACGGGCACAAAAACGGTATTGCAATGCTTAGAAACAAGGCCTAGGGTCCGTACTTTCACTAGTGTGATCTCCCAACAATGTTGACATAGTTGAATCATATTTAAATCCCTCAAGTGCGGAATAGAGTTCACTCCAAAATTACTTGTTATATAGAAATTGTTGATGGGCACGAAACCACCACCAAGCTATTCTTTAGAATAACACCTTAAGATGCAAATCAACCAAAGCCCTAATGTCACCTAGATATCCCAATGTCACCGCGCATATTCGTGGGTTTGATTATACGATAAGCATCACACAATTTCAGATTCATCTATTTGATTCCCAAGGAGTGCCCCAAAGTATCTATCAGATAGTCAAGATGAGAACGTGTGCCAGCCCCTATGCATAGGCCCTAAAGTCACGGAACCCGCAAGTTGATCACAATAATATACATCAAGTAACTCAATTGGATATCCCAATGTCACTACAGATATCCTCATGCAAAACACATGTTAAGTGCTCTCAAATCCTTAAAGACTCAATCCGATAAGACAACTTCAAAGGGAAAACTCAATTCTCAACAGATAGAGAGGGGAAAAACTACATACAATTCATTTATGTAAGCAAAGCCCGCGTTACATCAAGATCGTTCCTTCTCAAGAACATGAGAGAGAGAGAGATACAACACATAGCTACTGGTACATACCCTCAGCCCCGAGGGTGGACTACTCCCTCCTCATCGTTGTGGCCGCCAGGATGATGAAGATGGCCACCGGAGATGATTCCCCCCTCTGGCCCTAGTGAAAGTACCAGTCAAATGCGGTGGCGGAACTTCTGATCTAGGTTTATTTCTGATGGTTTCTCTATTTATAGGAATTTTTGGCACCGGTCTCATGTCCGGATGGGCCTCGAGGTGAGCACAACCCATCAGGGCACCAACGGCCCACCAGGCGCGCCCTGGTGGGTTGTGCCCTCCTCCTGGCTCTTCTGGCCCTCCCACAAAGCTTCAGGGGTCTCTTTTGTTCCAAAAAATCATCTACAAGTTTCAGCTCATTTGGAGAACTTTCATTTCTGCACAAAAAACAACACCACAGTAGTTCTGATGAAAACAGCGTCAGTGCGGGTTAGTTCCATGCAAATCATACCAAAACCATATAAAATTGTCATAAACATGGCATGAATACTTCATAAATTATAGATACATTGGATACGTATCACATGTCCACATGCTTAGAGAGAGAGGTGTCGATAAAAACAAAATACGGACATAGAAGCATCATCTAAATTAATATAACAGCAACAAACTTTAACATAAGACTTTTATCATAGTATTTTTTATCACAGACCTCTCATGAATAAGTGACAATTCATCACACAATTGAAGTATAAAGCATAAACTCTATTTGAAACCAACAAACTATGTTCTCAGTCAACTTTGCAACTACAATTCGTCATCTCTTCAGGAAGGGTCACATATCGGAGCCTTTAGGCAAGTCCACATACTCAACCATCATATAGTCTTCTATGATTGCTAACACTCATCGCGTACACATGAGCAAAACGTTTCAACTGGACAAATAGAAAGATAGGGGCTTATAGTTTCACCTCCCAACGTATTCACCTCAAGGGTGATGTCAAAAATAATAGCTCATGCTATCTATATTCAACTGGACATATGTGCCTAGATCTTTCCTCACCACATAATGCTTGCCAAAGGAGAAAAATAAAAAGGAATAGAAGGAAAACTTTGACTCTTTGCATAAAAGTAAATACATAAAAGTAAAAGATAGGCCCTTCGCAGAGGGAAGCAGAGGTTGCCATGTGCTTATTTGTTTATATGCTCAACCCCTTAGTGCAAAAGAATGTCATATTATATTGCCCCTTGTGATAGCGACCTTTACTATGCAGTATGTCGCTTTTATTCTCCACCATCACAAGTTCGTACAACGCTCAATTTTCTCTTACACTAAATGATCTCACACTTTTAGAAGCAATTTTTATTGCCTTATTGCACTGATGACAACTTACTTGAGGGATCTTTCTCAATCCCTAGGTAGGTATGGTGGACTCTTGAAAATAAGATTTGGGTTTAAGGGTTTTTGGATGCACAAGTAGTATCTCTACTTAGTGCGGAATTTTGGCTAGCAAAGATAGGGGCAAGCACCACATGTTAAGGGATCTATGACAATATGACTTCTATGTGAATATAAACAAACATAAACCATTAAGTTGCCTTCCTTGTCCAACATCAACAATTTTGGCATATAATATTTTGATTAGGGCTCACAATCACAAAAGGTTTCTAGGATAGTGTATTTATATGTGAATATTCTCTTCCCTTATTAATTCTTTCATGAGTTGCATCATCGATCAATGCTATGTTTGTCAATCTCTAATAAAATTTTCTACTTATACTTTCTCTACGTGGTGTCATCACCTACCATAAGATTAGCATATGATCTTTTTCATTTATTTCCTTTCTTTTTATTGCAGCAAGAAAGTAAAGAAAACAAAACTCAAACTAAACTTTATTATATATCTCGCACACAATTACAAGGATAGATCACTAAGCAAAATTCTCAAAAGAAAGGATTGAACTAAACTTTTATTCATCTAAAGCAAAAGATAACCATGGGTCGAACTAAGATAAGTAAAGGCAAAAGATATTGGAGGTGATACGATACCGGGGCACCTCCCCCAAGCTTGGTGGAAGCCAAGAGGAGTGCCCATACCCGATACTCAATTTTCTTTTGGTGGTGAAGAAGATGATGATGGTGATGAAGTAGAGATCTTGTCCTCGGGTTTCCATGGCAGTGGTCCACCCTCATAAGAGGAGGAGTGAGTCTCACGGGTCCTGCAACTAGCAGCCAAACTCATACCTTTAAACCTTGCCTCATATTCAAAGACTTGGTTTTGGAGGTTGTAGATCTAGCTTTGGAGGAAGTTGATTTGTTCGTTGAGGGTGAAGACGATGTCCTTCATGGGCTTGTCATCCACCTTGAGATCACAGGAGAGGTCCGTGATCATGAGGTGATTGGCATGGTGTCCACACTCCACCATCCCCATGCACCGGAAGACATCTTGTTCCATAGCTTCGAGCCTGGCCTCCACGGTTCCCGTCACCTTGGGACAGGGCACATCGCGAAGGTGAAGCACCCCCTCATGCATCTCAATGACCTGAGGGTGTTGCACCACCTCCCGCAGATATGGGTTGATGACATTCTTAAAGAACTTGTATTTGGAGGAGCTTGAATCAGCCATGGTAGATGGAATCTGACAGCAAACAGCAAGGAAAAGAAAACGGAAGATTTATCTGTGATACGGTGGTCAATAGGTTCGGGGGGTATATAAAGATTTTTTATCTTGGGAAACAAGCAAACGGAAGAAAAAGGTGTCCGAGAGGTGTCCTAGGTGGGCACAACCCACCTGGCCTAGCTGCCCACCAGGGTATGCTTCCCGGTAGTTTCTTATTTTCCTAATTTTCTAAATATTCCAAAACTGACAAAAAATATTTTTGCGGATTTTTCGGAGTCAGTTTACTTACCGTATCAGGTACCTCCTTATTTTCACGATTCTAGGGTGTTCCGGAAGGACTCTTTTATGTGCTCTTCCGGTGTCAGCATTTGGATGATATTACTTTCAACATTAATGGGCGTACGTGAGATATAATGTTTTATTCATTGCCCATTGACAACTTTCGGGTTAGTACCTTCGGCATTATTTATTTTGATAGCTCCAGAACGATAAACCTCCTCGATAACATAGGGTCCTTCCATTTTGGGAGGAGTTTTCCTGCAAAGAACCTGAAATGAGAGTTGTACAAAAGAACATAATCTCCAACTTTAAACTCACGCTTTTGGATTATTTTATCATGCCATATTTTAACTTTTTCTTTGAATAATTTTTCATTTTAATAAACTTGGGTTCTCCATTCATCTAATGAGCTAATATCAAATAGCCTCTTTTCACCGGAAGTTGGAAATCATAGTTGAGTTCCTTAATTGCCCAATATGCTTTATGTTCTAAATCAAGAGGCAAATGACAAGCTTTTCCATAGACCATTTTATAGGGAGACATACCCATATATAGGAATTTTATATGTTGTTCTATAAGCCCAAAGTGCATCATCTAATTTCTTAGACCAATTCTTCCTGCACCTATTGACAGTCTTTTTGCAAAATTAATTTTATTTCTCTATTGCTAATTAAGTTCAACTTGACCACTATACCGAGAATGAAAAGGTGATGCAATTCTATGGTTAACATCATACTTGGCAAGCATTTTTCGGAAAGCACCATGAATAAAGTGTGAACCACCATCAGTCATTAAATATCTAGGGGCTCCAAACCTTGGGAAAATAAATTCCTTAAGCATTTTAATAGAGGTGTTGTGATCAGCACTACTGGTTGGAATAGTTTCTACCCATTTAGTAACATAATCAACAGCAACCAAAATATGTGTATACCCGTTAGAGGAGGGAAAGGGTCCCATGTATCAAATCCCCAAACATCAAATGGTTCAACAGCAAGTGAATAGTTCATAGGCATTTCTTGACGCTTACCAATATTACCTATTCTTTGGCATTCATCACAAGACAAGACAAACTTACGGGCATCCTTGAAGAGAGTAGGCCAATAAAATCCAGATTGCAATACCTTGTGAGCAGTTCTATCTCCAGCATAATGCCCTCCATAAGCTTTGGAGTGACATTTCCGTATGATTTGTCCCTGTTCATGCTCAGGTACACAACGTCTAATAATACCATCTACTCCTTCTCTATAAAGATGTGGGTCATCCCACAAGTAGTGTCTTAAATCATAGAAGATTTTTGTCTTTTGTTGGTATGTAAAGCTAGGTGGCAAATATTTAGCAACAACGTAATTAGCATAGTCAGCATACAAGGAGTACTATTAGAAACATTTATTGCAGCTAACTTCTCATCAGGAAAACTATCATCAATAGGTAGTGGGTCATCGAGCACATTTTCAAGCCTAGACAAGTTATCAGCTATGGGCACTACAAAAAAAAGACACATCTGTGACATTTTGGGCCGAACGAAATTTTTTTCTGTCATACATATGACACTTCTATGAAGATAATTGTGACAAAACCCGGTATCATCATAGATGTGGTGGGCTCCTACTTCTATGACAAAAGATCATGACAGAAAATGGGCTTTTCGTCCTGGGCAGGCCGGAGACGCAACTGCATGACATTCTTTGGGCCGTCCATGACGGAAAAAACCGTGGTAGAAGCGAGGGCGAGGAAAATTTCAGGGAGTTCCCAGTTACGGTGGGCGGTCGGGGGCCGAGCGATGCGCATTTCTCTCGTACACGTACGCACGTGTGTGCGAGGTGTTGGCTCTAATTGAACCCGAGCGAGGCGTTGGCTCTAACTGAACCCAAGCGAGGCGTTGGGCTCTAACTGAACCCGAGTGATTGCACTGCAGGCTACGCGTTACTGAACCTGAGCGATCGATCGATGGCTGTTAACTGAACCCGATCAAGCGATTCCTTCGCTACTGCTGCTAACTGAAGCCGATCGATGCTGCCTCTGGGATGAACAGTGAGTGTAGCGGGGGGGGGGTTGGATGAACAGTGAGCGGTGGCGTTGCCTCTGGATGAACAGGACCCCGTGGTGTGGAGGGCTGGATGAACAGTAGACGGTGGAGGGGTGCCCATGGAGGGGTGGTTGAACAGGCCCCCGTGGTGTGGAGGGTTGGATGAACAGTAGATGGTGGAGGGGTGCCCGTGGAGGGGTGGTTGAACAGGACCAGGTGGTGTGGAGGGCTGGATGAACAGTAGACGGTGGAGGGGTGCCCGTGGAGGGGTGATTGAACAGTAGCCGGTGGAGTAGCGTGCGTTGGAGACTGGATGAACAGGAGCCCGTGTAGGCTGGAGGAGGTCGACGGTAGCTCGTGGAAGCTGGAGGAGGTCGACGGTAGCTCGCGGAGGCTGGAGGAGGTCGACGGTAGCTCGTGGAGGCTGGAGGAGGTCGACGGTGGAGATGAACAGTATCCCGTGGAGTCCCGTTTTGCGGTACGCCACACCCCTCCCGATGAACAGGACCCCCGTTTCGACCGTAGCGCTCCAACACAAGTCCGTTTCGTCCGTTTTGCGGTACGCCACACCCCTCCCGATCAACAGGACCCCCGTTTCGACCGTAGGAGGTCCGTTTCCTCCGTTTTTCGGTACGCCACACCCCTCCCGATCAACAGGACCCCCGTTTCGACCATAGGAGGTCCGTTTCCTCCATTTTGCGGTACGCCACACCCCTCCCGATCAACAGGACCCCTATTTCGACCGTAGGAGGTCCGTTTCCTCCGTTTTGCGGTACGCCACACCCCTCCCGATCAACAGGATCCCGTTTCGAACGTGGCCGGTTGAACACAAGGCCGTTTCCTCCGTTCTGCGGTACGCCAGGCCTCGTTTCCATTGCCTGTTCCGTCCAAGCCCTCCCGATGAACACGACCACGCATTCCGTTCCGACCCAGCCAGTTGGCTCCCCATGAACACGATGACGATGCTGTTTCTCCGTTCCGACCCAGCCATGTACACGAGCCCTGGCCGTACGTATGCGCGAGTAGGCATTCGAGACCCCGCCCGTATGTACGTACGTGGCCGTATTTTCTTTCTTGCACCCTGGCCGTTGTACGTACGTGTACATGCTATGTGCGCGCCTCTACTACGACACGTGCGCGCCTCTACAACGACCAGTATGTACGTACACGTTCGCGACCAGAATGACAACGCTACGTACGCTTCGACCAGGTGGGTCCCGACTGTCAGGCACTTCCTTGCGTGCGAAGATGTAGCTGGTGGGTCCTAGCAGTTAGGGGGGCGAATCATTTTTTTGCCAGGACGCACTTCCTTGCGTGCGAAGATGTAGCTGGTAGGTCCCAGCAGTCAGGGGGAAACGTTTTTTTCGCGAAATACGGTGGCCCGTCCGGTGGGTCCCCGCTGTCAGGTGGAGGAATAATTATTTTGCGCGTAAGAAGGAGGCACTTCCTTGCTGCGGCCGTGGACCCAGCTGTCAGCCTCTCCACGTACAGTCCATGTCCGATGGAAGCCGTTCCTTGACCACGTTGAACATGCCGCGCCGAGAGCACCAGGGCGGTGGACGACGGTGAGGCCTAGGATGGGGACGACGCAGAGCCGGGGAAGACGCGGCAGTGGATGCCCACACGTAGAGGAGTACGTGGGTTCACTGGTTCGCTGCGGTGTGAGGCTGCCGTAGCCGCAGAATAACAGGGGGTGTGGGTGAGTAGAGGGATGGCCTGGCCAGCGGTGGGAGTAGTAGGGGCGGTGAGGCCTCCGCCGCATCGCAGCCGGCCATGGGAGGCAGGAGCACGAGGCACGACCGGCGCTGGTTTGGGCGGCTGGAGCAAGAAGACAAGAGGTTGAAGAAGCACTACGGCTGTCGGATGGACATTGGACGGTCACTGGAGCTAGAATCGTGCATATTGACTAATTTGACAAAGCCCTCCGTCCCCGTCAACTTAGTAGGCCCACAAGTCAGGCTGCCACTATACTGGGTCCCAGCTAACAGGGGGAGTATTCTTTTTTTTGTGCGTAATAAGGAGGCACTTCCTTGCGTGCGAAGATATAGCTGGTGGGTCCGAGCTGTCAGCGGCGGTAACATTTTTTTCACGAAATACAGAGGCCATTTCGGTGGGTCCCCGATGTCAGGTGGAGGAATCATTATTTTGCGTGTAATAAGGAGGCATTTCCTTGCATGCGACCGTGGACACAGCTGTCGGCCTCTCCACGTACAGTCCACTTCAGATGCATGTCGGTCGTTGACCATGTTGACTAGGCCGCGCCAAGAGCACCAGGGCGGTGGAGGACGGCGAGGCCTAGGAAGGGAACGACACGGAGGCAGGGAAGACTCGACAGTTGTTTCCCACGCGGAGGGGAGTACGACTGTATGAAGGTTTACTGGCTCATCTGCCGTCGCCGAAGAATAACAGCAGGTGTGGGTGAGTAGAGGGATGGATAGGCCAGCGATGGGAGTACGGTGGGGCGGTGAGGCCTGCGCGGCAGCACAGTCGGCTGCGGGGAGGAGGGAGCAGGCAGTCCCGCCGGCGCTTGTTTGAGCGGCTGGAGCAGGAAGAGCAGAGATTGAAGAAGCACGACGGCCGTTGGATGGACATCGTACGGTCACTGGAGCTAGAATTGTTCATATTGACTAAGTTGACAAAGCCCTCCGTCCCCGTCAACTTAGTAGGCCCACAAGTCAGCCTCCCACCATGGTGGGTCCCAGCTAGCAGGGGGAGTATTCATTTTTCTGTGCGTAATAAGGAGGCACTTCCGATGGGTCTGAGCTGACAGCAGGGGGAACTTTTTTTTCATGAAATACAGTGGTCCGTCCGGTGGGTCCCAGCAGTCAGGGGCAAACGTTTTTTCACGAAATACGGTGGCCCGTCCGGTGGGTCCCAGCAGTCAGGGGGAAACGTTTTTTTGTGAAATACTGGTGGCCCGTCCGGTGGGTCCCTGCTGTCAGGTGGAGGAATAATTATTTTGCGCGTAATAAGGAGGCACTTCCTTGCGGCTGCCGTGGACCCAGCTGTCAGCCTCTCCACATACAGTACTCTTCCGATGGAAGTCGGTCGTTGACCACATTGACCACGCCGCGCCGAGAGCACCACGGCGGTGGACGACGGCGAGGCCTAGGAAGGGGACGACGCGGAGCCGGGGAAGATGCGGCAGTGGATGCCCACATGGAGAGGAGTACGAGGGTTCACTGGTTCGGCTGTGGTGCGAGGCTGCCGTCGCCGCAGAATAACAGGGGGAGTGGGTGAGTGGAGGGATGGCCTGGCCAGCGGTGGGAGTAGTATGGGGACGGTGAGGCCTCCGCGGTAGCACAGCCGGCCACGGGAGGCAGGAGCATGTGGCACGACCGGCGCTGCTTTGGGCGGCTAGGGCAAGAAGACCAGAGGTTGAAGAAGCACTACGGCCGTTGGATGGACATCATTGACCACGCCACGCCGAGAGCACCAGGGCGGTGGACGACGGCGAGGCCTATGAAGGGAACGACACGGAGCCGGGGAAGACACGGCAGTGGCTGCGCACGTGGTGGAGAGTACGAGGGTTGACTGGTTCGGCTGCCGTTGCCAGAAAATAACAGGAGGTGTGGGTGAGTAGAGGGATAGACAGGCCAGGGATGCGAGTATGATGGGGCCGTGAGGCCTGCCCGGCAGCACTGCCGGCCACCGGAGGCGGGAGTAGGCGGTTCCGACGGCGCTGGTTTGGGCGGCTGGGGCAAGAAGATCAGAGACTGAAGAAGCACGATTGCCGTTAGATTGACATCTAACGGTCTGACGCTGGTAGAGTCGATTGTTGACTAAGTTTCTTTTTTGAGAAACCTTGTGTACGCATGAACTTAGTAGGCCCACAAGTCAGCCTCCAAATCTGTGGCAGACAACATAAAGCCCATTTGCTATTTTTTATAATTTGCAGCCCATTTGCTAATTCTTAAGTAATTTATTAGAGCCCATTTTCTGCCCAGGACCACGGTCAAAAAGTTCAACCTTATTTTGCATATTTCGGTGGAGTCCGAACTGTTGTAATCCCGAAATGATAAACATTTTT
Source organism: Triticum aestivum (assembly GCF_018294505.1). Lineage (NCBI taxonomy): Eukaryota > Viridiplantae > Streptophyta > Magnoliopsida > Poales > Poaceae > Triticum > Triticum aestivum. Next base: position 590,415,249 of record NC_057799.1, on the reverse strand, counting down.
TTAAGAACTTATTGATTTGCCAAAAAAATCGTTTTGTTTTTGTAAGCATATAAGAGTGGGACAATTGAGTTGGTTTAAGGGAAAACCAGTGGTAAAAAATGAGCGCTGGGTGGGAAAAAACAACAAAAATAAGGATGTAAATATGAAAAGGGAATTTTATGTGTTTTGAATATAATGATACGTGTATATGAACTAGTAAAACTATAGGTAGAGATTAGAAAACGGATGTAGGACATGCGTTTCAAGAGGAAAAAGGAACTGGGCTGTGTGTTGGATTCAGTAAAAAAAACTGCCTGCGGATGTTGTAAGAAAAAATATAATTAACGCTGGCGGGCCAGAGGCCAGTAGATATCTGCTGGACCTTTGTGCCCTGTTGTCTTCATGGGCTGGGCCTGTTAAAAACAAAACCAACCCTGGGCAGTCTACAGCCCAGTTGAAACTTGCTCGACCTGAAAAACCAATATACGTGCTCAATAAACGAGAGAATTCTGCAAGTACAGACTGATAACTGGGATGCAGCACGGATATTTTTTTATCGTGATAATAAGTGCATGCACTTGTTTCGAAAAAATTGGAGAACTGGGAATTCGAACGGCAGGTGCTTATGCTACCCATCAAATAAAAATCAGGTGCTTGAAAATTCGTTTCGAAACAAATGATTCAGCTTTATATCCACGTCGACCCTCGGCATGATGGTTGGAAGCAAATGCAAGTTCATACCAAAAGATCGTTAACAACAATACCAACTTGCAGACGATAAGGTAGTACAACTACCAATACCAAACTAACTTATAATCTTTTTACTCCTGGCCCTAGTGTTCGTCTGGTAGAAAATCTTGCAGAGGACCAGCTCCCGCTCCTTCTCTTGCTCCAGGTCCCCGAGGTGGTACTGGTGCATCACCCAGTTGGTCCTCTACTGGTCGAAGTTCTTGTTGGTGTGCAGCACCAGAACCTTTTGTGTTGCCCGTCTGCCGGCCGTTGACCATCACCGGCAAGGTATTGCCGGTCTTGTGCCACATCGCGTGCATGCCGCACCCCGACTATATCTTGCGACGCGTCAACGTGCCCCTTTTGAACGCCCTGGAATTGCGCTGGAAGAAATGCTTCCTTAGGCCACTCAGTGTGATACCTGCAGTATTGTGGAATATAGGTTTCAGTGTATGTAGTTGGCATTTTCATAACATTTTGGCATGTTGCAGTCACTTGTTTCACTTTTTATTAACTGTCAAATTGTAATTGCTTCACCAGGTCTGCGTCTAAAAAGAAAAATAGAGCTATAAACAAAGGAATATGTTTGTGCAAGTAGACGGCCGATCGGTGTCTTACCTGGAAGTTTCTTAGGTTGGGTGTAGCATATGTCGTGCTCGCTGTCGATGGTTGGTATGAACAAATCGATGAGAGACTGAAATCTCGCGCTGTCAGCACTCACTTTGGCCTCAAGGTGCTCGATCAGCTCCTGATCCGTGGGATCGAACTTGACACCAGCCGGCAGCACCGGCCAATCCTTCTTCGACTTGCATCGGTAATTCTAGTTATATGGTACTCAATGTATGATCAATCGACTGTTTCAAGTGAATGATGAAAGATTTTGATAGATAAGTAGTACTCCAAATCTGAAGTCCAGAATACCAGAACACGCCGCCGGGATTCTTGTGTCACCTCACGCGCAGCGTGTTGTCACGTCAATTCAATGTGTGGACATGATGAATAATTTGACCGACGTATACTAGTACTGCTACTGTACTACTTACTAGTCGTATTTGGTGTCACAATTTATACATAGGTTTAACTAACAAGTACGCACTTGAAGCCTAACTGATATATATGGCTTCTGCATAGCATCTCCATCATCATTATTAGTACATCCTACGCAGGTGAGTTAGGATGCACTTGATCCCAGGAAGGTATCTATCCTTCAAACCAGAGGAGTGCTTCAAACTAACAACAGTACATAATATCCAACAAAAGAGGGCCGTGCTACAGCAGTAGAATACATGGCTTAGTCTAGATATCAGCACGAATCAAGTTTTGCATATTTGCTGTTGGCATGAACCACATCGCCGCATGTCGGGTTTGCAAAAGCCATCCATCACATGGAAGCTTGATGCCTTTCACACACTGAAGATTATCTGGCAACAAGCTGTGTCGACGAATCTCTGGATATGGTGATTCATGAAACCCATGGTATGATGTGTAAACACAGTCCCCCCTCGCGAATGGAAGTTGCATAGCATGGTAATCATTGACGGTGATATGAGCGATGATTGGTTGGATGATCAGATAATTGAGCCCGAGGAACAAGGAGTGGTTGCCGAGGCTGTAAACCCGCCTCCAGTTGAATACGCCTGGCCTAATGGAGCTGGGATCTTTCTCGAACACGAAGCAGCCATAGCCATCAATGTCACGAACGCCCCACGCATTGTACTGCATGTGGTTTGATGTAATGGTTTGGTCAATTTGGTACGTGCAAATGAGCATCAAATGACCGCCGTCAGCTGAACGAGCGATAAACCACCACCCATCGGTTATCATGATTCCAGGTCCTGGAATCATGAAGGCCAGCGCATTTGCGTCTGGTGCAACAATTTAAATTGGAGACCAAAAGGACAAAAATAAACAATCATGTTCAGAGTATGTGTGGAATCTAGCAATATGTCATGGTTCAAACATCATGTAACAATGAGCGGAAAACAGCTATGACAGCGCCTACTCATATTCTACCATAGCACTTACTACTACTGTTCTCATATCAACTCTAAGCAATAACATGCGTTGTTATAAAATCTTGTAAACGAGAGTAACACATAGCAATCATGATGTTATGCTCATAATATGTATTCTAACAATCATTAGATGCCAATTGTTCTCATATCAACTCTAACAATAACATGTGTGGTCATAAAAATCTAGTAAATGAGAGGAACATATAGCAATGATGTGGTTATAGACATGTTATGTATTCTAAATTTGTAACAAATGAACAGACAGTCGTATTCATAAGGTAAAGATGAGATGAGATAGAACAATTACACGACGATAGATTCCACCAGTATAGGCAGCCAATTTGTGCGTCGACCGCGTAAACGATGCCATCGTGCACTATAGCATCAGACAGAAATGTTGCCTCAACAGGATTGATGATGAGCCATAACCATGTATGGCGACCGGATTCCAGATAGACTAATCCCATGTTGAACAAGGCAATGAGCTTGTAATCCATGTAGTCTTCTGATGGTGTGGGCACTTCGCAGATTACAACTTTCTGCAAACAGAGGTCGAGCCAAAAGCTTGACGCGTCTCGTCCGTAGTAGGCAGGAGTGTCCGGCGGGCCACGAGGCTCGATGGCGGCGGTATCCAACGATGGAAGGGTGATCTCTCGCTGGGTGTAGATATCCACGAGACGCCACAGACTACCGGAGTGGTGGATGAGGACGATCCAGTTGGCCTTCATGCCCGCCCAGTAGTGGCCGCGCATGAAGGACAGGTGGACGGGTAGTCGTAGCATGTCGAGGGGCACCACGGCAACCTCCGTAGGATCATCAAGTCGGTGTCTGGGCCACCTGCGAGGATGGGGCATCAGCAAGCAGGGTGTCTTGAAAAGGGCCGGTCGGTTGCAGATGAGTAGACGGTACAAAGACACCGAGCATGCGGCCAGACGGACGGTGCTGAGTAGGTCCATACGACTACAGATATGCTCCAAGAGAACATCGGGGAGGGAATTCCAATCGCGGCTCTGCGTGTCAGTCGGTTCTGCCATTGGGGTTTTCGGTGCCTGCGAGCCAGCGGGGAAGTGGATTCGGGCGGGCGAGTGAAGAAGCTTCTCCTCATGTGGCCGAGCAGTGAGCGGGGGGATATGGTACGCGCGAGCTACCAAGGAAGATGGCGCGGGCGGGCGAGCAGTGAGCGGGGGTAAGTGGTGTGCGGCCGACGATGGGGCAGAGAGGAGGAAGAAGAAGAGAGGAGGAAGAAGAATGGAAGACGGGGAAGAAAGTGCATTAAATCTCAATTCTACTAGTACTACTACCAGGATATACCGTCCTTCGGAGTGTAAATAGTTACACCAATGACATGTGGGTCTACCACAAGAGGGCCCATATGTCAGTTAATGGAGGACAGAGGTCCGTAGACGTATTTGCGGAAGCGTGCTCTACTGGCAAACATGATGGCAGTACTGGGTAAGGCTGATTTAGTAACACCAACACGCTGGTTCAGCTTACTAATTACGTGTCCCATCTGCTGCAGCGTGCATTGTCACTTCACTGCGAAGACTAGTTGAATAGTTCTCTTTGACCGAGATGGGGAATAATGAATCGCGAGGACTTCCTTGCTACAGTATCCCTATGCCTCTACGCTCACTTCACTCATTTTGCTCCGTACCTAGTCACTTGTTGAAATTTGTAGAAAGACAAATACTCCGTATTTGGGAACAGAGGGAGGCTTTTACTCCGTATTTGGGAACAGAGGGAGTATCACCATATGGAGGGAACAGAGGAAGCTTGAAATATTAACATGTCAATGGGAGGGAGTAAGCCCCATGCATGCATGCAACATGCAACACTCACACGTACACATGGATGCATGCAACACTCACGCACCCATGCGGCACACAGCGCACGACGCAACACACACGCTCACGCTCAAGTGCTCAACCTACTCCCTACGTCCGTGAAAGACTGTACATTTAGAGATTTACACATTGACCAGGGCATAATTAACGCCCAAAAGTAGCAGACTTATGTGTGCATGCGACCATTGAGAGAAGAAGATTAAATGAATGCCGTTGCATGCTGTAATTAAGGATAGACATATAGCCTATACCTACAGCACAAGTTGGTGCATTAGTCAATCAATATCGATTTAGATTAAAGGCTAAATGCATTGGAAGTGTAGATGTACATCATGTACTACACTCTTTGTTTTATAACTGATGTACACTCTTTGTTGGAAGACTGAGGGAGTACACGTGCATGCACTCACACACACAGCCAGGGCGGTTCGCGCGCAAGGGTTGGAATCGTGTTGCGCCTGCGTAAAGTTTTGTTTAACTGATTTCTTTGCTCTGCCAACTGACAGGTGGGACCCAGAAACCAGGTGACAATTTAACCAGTCAACAAAGTGCCACGTCGACTATGTGGCCGGTCAGTAGGGTGCAATACGGTGCTCTACGATGATCTAGTGATCGTATAATCACCGCAAAACTATATATAGTGACCGTAAATAGCGTATTGTTACATACGTTGACCGCCAGTGTATTTTTCTTGTTTCAAATTAAGCCATATTAATCGGAAAGTATAAGAGACCACTGATGATGTAAACCTAGTATAAGGGAAGGGGTAATGGTGTGACATGTGTGGTAGCGGGATAGCACGGGTGCAGGCGGGGGGAGCAGTCTATTTGGAAGAGACATCGAGTGTGTGTGTGTGGGAGAGGGGTGTGAGAGCGAGAGAAAGAGAGAGCTAGCGACGGAGAGAGAGAGAGAGAGAGAGGAAGAGAGGGGGCGAGAGGGGTCATTTGTGTCCATAAATGGCGTATAGATAGGGAGACGATGTTGATGTTGTCCGAAATTGGCCTATGAACGGAGACGCAAGGGAAGCGAGTCATCGTGTGTGTGATAGGGTCTTCATGAGAGATCTAGAATAGATGGTGTAGAGAACAATGTGCGAAATCGAGAACGATTATACATTAGGGAGCTATGCAAAGAGTCACGACATATATTTATACAGGGAAGGAGCTGGGGCGGGTCCGCATGTGGGAGAGATAGAAAGAGGAGAGTGGTGCACAAGGAGACAAAGTGTGCTTGTTTGCAGTGGGGGTGGTGTGTGAGGTCAGTGCGCGAGAACCACATAACTAGGGATTAGATGTTTGGGGGCGACGTTTTGTGTGTATGGGAAATATACACTCTACATAGTGCGTGTGCTTGGGTAAGAGAGATAGCGGGAGACCTAGAGAGTGAGGGAAGAGATGTGTGCATGCCCGAGAGACAAAGTGATAGAGACCTATGTTGGGGTCCGGACTTTACAAGAGAGAGGGCTGTTAATGTGCTCCTGTGTCGCTGTTTCGGGGAGAGAACGACTTCTCTATGTGTGTGTGTGTGTGGTGGGGGGGGGGGTTGACTTAAGATAAAGAGTGAGGTGTCTATATTTGAGGGACTTTAGCGTAATTGAGATATTGTGCACTCATGGTTGATCAATTTGTTTCACAGTTTGTACTATGAGATAACGATACTTTTGAACATGCATGATATACCTTGATGTACCAGAATTACAAACCTAAGATTGGAATTTTGGAATTCGACTCCATCATTAGCTTTTGTAATTCATTTAAACAGAGGTACATTTTTTAAGCCGGGATTTCGTGATTTCAAATTCATATATCAAACCTAGAGATATACACATACAGGCATGTTCAAACTTTATAATCATCGACTTTATTCATACACATACACATTTTTGCTTTTGTCATCATATTTAGGATAAACACATTTGGAATTTCATTTGAATTGGACCGTATGATGGTATTTGCTTGTAGTAGCTCAAAGATCCATATTTGAATTGAATGGACAATCTAAGTTTCGAGTTGGAGACATTGCTTTTCAAAACATGCACATTTTTTTGCGTGCAAAACAAACAAATTGTCGGCCATGATATCATAGTCGGCCGTACGAGAGAAGAATACTTATAATTTTAGGTGCCAAAAGCTTGCAAACTTCCCGCTCACATCGAAATATCACGCGCCCGAAAGTTTAGCCCTGCGATATTCCTGTTTTACCCCTGCCACATGAACGAAAAAGGGCTGCTTTGGTAACTCCATTGGTTTTCCCCTCTTTGCCCCCAACATTCTTCCCCATAGCCCCTCCCCTTCCCCTCCCCGACCCCCCCAACCACGGCAAGCCGCCGAATCTAGTCCTCCGCCGCAGCGGTGGACCTCACACCCCGCCGGATCTACCTTCCGCACCTTGGAACCCCCAACTGCCAACTCACCACTTCACCGGAGCGGCTTCAGCGACTGGCTTGTCCACCGCTCCAAATCTCCTTGACCGCCATCATGGTCCACCGCACCGGATCTGCTTAACCGGCGCCCTCGTCCACCACTGCGTAGGCCCTTCACTGACTCCCTCGTCCGCCCCTTCGCTGGCCCTTCATACAAGCCCTCGTCCGCCGCAACAGATCCGCCTCACCGAAAGACTGTACAACGCGCCCGCCGAAGCCTTCGTCCACTGCACCGGACCCGCTCCACGGACGCCATATTCAACTCCACCGGCCCTGCTTTACCGATGCCACAGCCTCATCAGGTTATTTCGATTTGTAATCCTTCGGTTTTTCTCTTTATCGTGCAACTGTTCACTTACCATAGATGAGCTTTCTTGTATCTCGACAGGCGCCGCAACCGTAGCACCGGAGCCACTTCAGCGACGGTGACAGTCGGCCCAAACTCAACCGCAACACGAGCACCATCGATGATCCTTAACTATCAAGTATGACAACGATACCCATACGTCGCCGAGAATCAGGTACTATTATCCAACGGCCGGCGCCTACGTTCACTTTCCTAGCATAAGCACCGCACCTTTGAATTTCTTCAAGGCATCATTCAGTTTTTCATGAGACGCGTTATTCTGCTTGCACCTGTAGGGCCATACTTCTGGCAGTGAACATGTTACATGTGCTAAATTACATACCAGTGCACATATAGTTAATATGCTTTACTTTTGTTCTGATGCCACCTGTTGGTTCCATCAGACTGCTTAATGTTCTCTATGCTTAATTACACATCAGCAAACTAGCATGTGGTTCCGCTGCTTTTTGTTCGTTTTACCCTACATTTTCTGATGCTAGCTATTACATCACTGCTCCAAGCCTCTGTTCATTACTTGTTTGTTTATTCTTGATCTTCCCAAGTTGCATGACTAATTTGATGCTTCTATTAATTATGGAGGTGCCAACCCCATCAAGCAAAATATTTGTTCTTTTGGGGCTGGCATCTCGAACAAGCATAAAAATAGAGGGAAGCGGATATATTGTCGTGTATGCACACACCCTTCTTTCATTAGTTTAGATGAACCATTGATGATCAATTCGGACCAGTGCATGCGATTAAAATTAATTTTACCTAAATAGAGGGTGCAGAATAAACTACAACAACTAGATTTGCAACCACGGGATGCTAACGATATCTTCAAAGAACATTGCAATAGCAGCGAGGCTTCACAGCAACATATGGTAAGCCAGTGTGTTTTAGTACATGTGAAATGTAATGCGAGTGGGCTGCTTTCTTGGCTTGTGCCCTCAACGTGTAATCCTACCGAATTACAAATAGTTCAGTTGTCTGCTTTGCTGTATTGCTTGATTCGAATGCTTGTTTGTTGTTACGCTATACCTGAGTTGGCCAATATGTCAGCAGTGCCTGCTGTACTATTGTAAAGAAATGCATGCCTATTTCATTTGAGTCCTTAACTTTTCCTCTCAACTTCATCACAAGACTGTCTTCGTAGTTTATATGAGGCCACACTGTTAAGTGCTTTCTCAGATTATTTCAACTGCTTACATGCCTTGGCAACTTAAATATAGCAGTGGTACACTCCCTTTCAACTAGGGATGTCAACTGGGTCCCGTTTAATCCCGATTAAAGTCCACTAGTGGTATGATAGTTCAAGAGAGTTTTTGTTTTCTGAGGAAAATGAACTAGGGAGGTAGCAAAAACTAACTAGATGGGACCGGCGGATGTCGTTTATTTGCCACTTACATCCCTAGTTTCATCGTACCATTTTAATTTCTTTTCGGCTGATGCTGCTTCGAACCATTTAAATATAGTTTGCCATGCTCGGCAATAATTCGTCCGTCGTTTACCATGTAAGCTTACTGCCTGGATCATACAATAACTATCTCTTACTTATGTCCAGCAGAAACCTTTCAGGATGCCGTTCACACTAGGACACAATGTACAACCCCAAAATCTATTTGTGGAAGCAGTACGCCATCCATGTTACCAGATGGTAGCAGTTCAGAGGCAACACCACCGGAGAGCAGTCTGAGCACAGATATTATAGTGCTTGAGGCTCTACTAGAGGCAGAAAGAGATGGTGTGGCTGCCATGAATGAGGTAATCTTTATCTTGAGGCTGGAAATTACGGAATTAGCGGCACGCATTATGCAAGAACCCAAGAATTGGAGGAAGTAAGAATGTTGCATTTGAAGACAGAGGAGGTCCTGCTGGTTCTGCTATCTGAAGCCCAAGGTAATCCCGGTTCTTCTTTAGATACCAGTTGAAATTGTCATTAGATTATTGTACTTGCATGTTGTGTCATGTCTCTGAATGGATTATGTTGCAAGACCCCCTATGTTGTCCATGTGTTGTAATGATCCGAATTTTTTAGGCAAGGTAATCCTCAGTACTTGTATGATTGACATAAGGTGAACTGTTTTTCGTGTGAGCATAGTGTATTGGATGAAATAACTGTTTGACTCAGAGTGTATCCAACCTACTGAATTCGAAGATCACGGCATTTCTAAATCATAATCATATATAAAGGTGGAATAAATCTTTGTTGTGGTTTTGAAGAAATAAATAACAAAACGTATAATTATCTATGGATATTCATAATCAAATAAAAATTGGATTTGAATTTAGTTTGCCAGGACCCAGGGCAAACGTGAATGCTAATTCTCCCAAGTTTTGAACGAAGCGGCTAAACACCCACTATAATTTGTGGGCTGCCCGAAGCAAGTGTTCGCGAGATGGAAATTACTGTCTATCCCTCACACTTCACATCCTTATCGACCGGATTTACACTGCTGTCGATAGGGGTAGACTAGTAACTTCAATCAGACGTGACACGACGGCCTCTGAGCCCATTCAGACACAGTGGGCGCCAAACGTGGGCGGCAAAACACATTTGATTCAAGCTCGTCCGAAAGACATGTGTCTCTTCCTCCATTTCCCCATTCATACACGGTGGGCGGCAAAACAAACTCTCCTCGTCCGAAATCGATGTAGGCTAATATTTTAAATAGGGGCAGATGTGTAACTTCCATCAGACGTGACACAACCGCCCTACCTATTAGCCCCGTTCATACACCGTGGGCGGCAAAACACCCTCTCCTCGCCCGAAATAGTTACCGGCAAATATTTGGGAGATGCAAGATTACCGTCCTATCCCCAACCGACGCGATGTCCGAAATTTTAAACGGGGGATAAGTTCGTAACTTTCCCCCATTTCAGAGAAGCGCGTCCCAAAGTTTGAGATCCCCCCCTTCCGCTCCATTTCCCCACTCATACACCGTCGGCGGCACGACAACCTCCGCACTGCGGCCAGCCTCCTCCGTCCGCCACCCCATCCTCCACCTTGCCGGAGCCGCTACCCCTACCCTGTCGTCCACTGCAAGAGATGGACGTCTCTCATACACGGCGCTGGACCAGGATCCTTTCATCGCCTCCTCTCGCTTCATCGGCGCCGTCATCCACCTTGTCGTTGCCGCTCCTACGACCGCCTCGTCCACGGCAACATGATATATCCCCCGACCCGGCCGTCTGCCATCTAAAGTCTTCTTCCCCGCCGCCGACAGCCATCGCACCCGCAGCACCCTCAACGTATCAGCATAGGCCTACACGGCGTCGCAAGAGAGGTGGTACTCTTCCATATGTGCTTAAGTTATTGATCCCACCCGGAAAATAGATCGTAATTTGTTTACTATACTTTTCTTGTCCGTACCAAATCGTAGTGGCTAGTTGAAAGCAAACATTGGTTGTGAAGTAGCTTTGTCCGGTTTGCACCTTCAGATCCGCCATGGCACGAGCACTATACTCGTAAAGCTTATGGTTTCCCCCCTTTATATTCACTATCATCATCGTAGGTGCTTCGTGTCATGCTAGCACTGCTCCTCAAGACCTCAACCCAAAGCTTACGTGCTGAAATACGAATCTGATATGATGCTCGTATCACTAAAACAGAGAACATTTAATTGGTCACCTAATGTTCCTATATTCGTTTCGAAAAGCATGTGCGCCACCCACTGGGCCAGCTAGTTCCACTTTCCTGATTTTTCTCTTGATGCTTAGGGTTTTCCCCTTTTATCTACTCTACTATGATCTGCGTAGGTGCTTTCTGTCATACTAGCATTACTCCACCCTTCAAGCTAAACAACACAACACTTAGAATTCGAAAGCTTAGTTGTTCAAATATGATTGTGATATGATACTGATATTAGTTAACCGACACATTTAATTGGTTAGCTAAAGGTCCCACTTGAGTTTCCAAATGCATGTCGCGACATATAGAGAGACAGCATAATTGTATTTCTTTGTCACTTGTTGACCGTACTTTCTTGTCCATACCAAATCTTAGTTGTTATTTCAAAGCAAACATCGGTTGCTAACTACCCTTTGTGCGGTTTGCAGCTTCAGATCTGCCATCCCACTGCCACGGTCAACACTGTGCTCATCATGCTTATGTTTTCCCCATTTTATGATGACCACAATCAGCCTACATGGTTCGTGTCGTAATAGCACCGCTCCACCCATCGAGCTAAACAAGCTTAGTTGTACAAATTCATATCTGATATTATTGCTGATATTAGTAAAACTGACAGATGTTTAATTGGATAGCTAAATGTTCCTACTTTAGTTTTGAAATGCATGTGAGCCACATATGGAGAGACCGAAAAGAATAGTATTTCTCTGTGCGCTCTGGTTCATCATGGGTGGCCAACCGACATTGTATTGAAAGACTTGTAATATCTTCAATCTGCTTGCTCTCCTGCTCTTCTTTAAGGTGATACTCTTCTCTTGCGGTCGACTGGTCAGGTCGAGTTGTTCTCCCTTAGTATATATTAGTGCTAAACTTTTGAAAAGCATCGGTATTCACAAAAGATTTAACACAATCATACTTAGGCTCAATACCTGACTCTTTACCTTCGTCGAGTTCCCAATCTTCAGACTTGCGTTTAATTGTTTCCAAAAGATCCCACCGGAATTCAATAGTCTTCTTCATAAAAGAACCAGCACACGAAGTATCAAGCATGGATTGATCATTACGAGAAAGTCAAGCATAAAAGTTCTGAATGATAATTTCTCTTGAGAGCTCATGGTTGGGGCATGAATACATAATTGACTTAAGCCTCCCCCAAGCTAGAGCGATACTTTCTCCTTCACGAGGCCAAAAATTATATATAAAATTCCGATCACTGTGAACTATATGCATAGGATAATTTTTTTGGTGGAACTCCAATTTCAAACGATTCCAATTCCAAGATCCAATATCATCGCATAGCCTATACCATGCCAATGATTTTCCCTTCAAAGATAAAGGGAAAACCTTCTTCATAACTTCATCTCCGAGTAAACCTGCAAGCTTGAACAATCCACAAATTTGTTCTACATATATCAAGTGCATGTCAAGATGTTCGGTTCCATCTCCTGCATAAGGATTAGCTAGCACTTGTTCTATCATACCCAAAGGAATTTCATATTCAATATTTTTAGTAGGTGAAGTAGGTTGAGGGGTAACTAATTGTGGTTCCGGTCGAGGTGAAGATACCCCGAACAAACCCCTCAAAGGATTGTTCTCCATAGTAACAAGTGACAATAAATTTCAGCACACTATATAAATTTTCCCTTACCAAATTCCACTTACCAAAGGCGCTTCACTCATCGGCAACGGTGCCAGAAAATAGCCTTGATGACCCACAAGTATAGGGGATCAATTGTAGATCTTTTATATAAGTAAGAGGGTCGAATCCAACGAGGAGCAAAAGGAAATGACAAGTAGTTTTCAGTAAGGTAATGTCTGCAAGTGCTGAAATTGTAAGTAACTGAGTAGTTTGGTAGCAAGATAATTTGTAACGGGCAAGTAATGATAGTAGTAGCAAAAGTGCAGCAAGATAGCCCAATCCTTTTGAGGCAAAGGACAGTCCAAAACGGTCTCTTATGATAAGCAAAGCGTTCTTCAGGGTACACGGGATTTCATCTAGTCACTTTCATCATGTTGGTTTAATTCGTCTTCGGTACTTTGATAATTTGATATGTGGGTGGACCGGTGCTTAGGTGCTGTTCTTACTTCAACAAACCTCCTACTTATGATTAACCCTCCCGCAAGCATCCGCAACTACGAGAAAAGTATTAAGAATAAATTCTAACCATAGCATTAAACTTTTGGATCCAATTGGTCCCTTACGGAATAGCGCATAAACTGGGGTTTAAGCTTCTGTCACTCTCGCAACCCATCATCTAATTGCTACTCCACAATGCATTCCCTTAGGCCCAAATATGGTGAAGTGTCATGTAGTCGACGTTCACATGACACCACTAAGGGAATCACAGCATACATACTATCAAAATATCGAACACATATCAAGTTCACATGATTACTAGCAACATGATTTCTCCCGTGACCTCAAGAACAAAAGTAGCTACTCATAAATGATAATCATGCTTAAGATCAGAGGGGTATTAAATAGCATAATGGATTTGAACATATAATCTTCCACCAAGTAAACCATATAGTAATGAACTACAAGATGTAATCAACACTACTAGTCACCCACAAGCACCAATCTATAGTTCCGGTAACAAGATTGAACACAAGAGATGAACTAGGGTTTGAGAGGAGATGGTCATGTTGAAGATGTTGATGGAGATAGCCCTCCCCAAGATGGGCGACTTGTTGGTGCTCATGATGACAATGATTTCCCCCTCCGGGAGGGAAGTTCCCTGTCAGGACTGGTTTTCCAATAAAACGTTTATTGAGAAACCGCCCCTTTTGTCGGACTAGTGTAGAAGAATCCTCCTTACTGGTAGACAAATCCTTGATACAGAAATCCAGAAGTACTAAATATTATACAGGGTTGAGCTGAGGCTGCTCAACAATTTATTACAAGCACGCCGATATAATACATAAGGGCGGATATGACACAAGGAGCATGGTGGCATAACTACTGACTCGTAATAAAAGTGGTGGTGGATATGTCACAGTGAAGTGGGTGACATGGCTCCTAAATCATACAACTCATCGAGCTCCGGAGTGAGGCTCGATGACTTTTATTCTGGGTAGCGGAAGCGTATATAATACAAGTGACCAATTCCAGGATCGCACGGGACTGACTGGGACTCCTCTAGGCGTCGGACTCGCTATCGAACTCTTCATCCATAAGATCGCCTTCGTCAACATCTGGCCAAATCAACAAGCCAGGTGAGTACTATGAAAGTACTCGCAAGACAGTCTGGACATAAGATATAACAAATGCAAACATGATGCACATGAGCAGATTAATAATGCGCACTCAGCTAAAAAAATTGCACTGCATGATAAATAAAAAGGAAGTCAGGCGGTAGTCCTCCCGAAATCCCAATGAAATAACTGAAGACCGATCGGGTGTCTGAAGCGACGCCTCGAAAGGTAAAAAATAAAATAACAATGCCGCAGTCGGGCGTCAGGGCGACACCACATAAAGGGCTTATATTGGAATGTAAATGGCGGTGCGTGCCACAGTCGGACGTCTGAGTGACATCACATAAAGGGCTTATATCAAAAGTAAATAACAAGAGTGCCACAGTCGGACGTCTGAGCGACATCACATAAAGGGCTTATATCAAAAGTAAATAACAAGAGTGCCACAGTCGGACGTCTGAGCGACATCACATAAAGGGCTTATATCAAAAGTAAATAACAAGAGTGCCACAGTCGGACGTCTGAGCGACATCACATAAAGGGCTTATATCAAAAGTAAATAACAAGAGTGCCACAGTCGGACGTCTGAGCGACATCACATAAAGGGCTTATATCAAAAGTAAATATCAAGAGTGCCACAGTCGGACGTCTGAGCGACATCACATAAAGGGCTTATATTTCATTATTCGAAATTCAAGTAGCTCATGAATTTAAATCATCTCAAGGAAATACTCAGGTACGTAATAATAAAATGGTTAGTCCATCCACAGGAATAACATTCAACCTGGTTTACCACTCATGTTTGTTCACCGGGGATTTTCACTGAGACTGACAGAGAGACTGATGCTGAGACGGACGTTGAGACTGATATTGATACTAATATGGATAAGTTGACCAAGATCCTTGACCACGGACACGGTTACTCGGATGGGTTTTGACTCTGCAGAGCTTGTACTTTTTAACCACATCCAACGGATTTCGGTAGTCACAAAGGACTAGTTCCGTTTACGGTATTTTAGGAGAAACACATCTAACCAGTACACACCCATTCCACATTCCGCTGCCAGGAATCACCCTAGGCAACGTTCAAGAAAAACTTTAAGACGGGGAGGCTACAACCTCGCGTAGCATGGGATCAAATTTATATCGCGCGCTCTAAGTGGTGCCCCCCTCTCGGTCCCAACGGGAAACACCCATGCCCCCTGACCGGATGACTGGCTTTAATCCAGGGCCATGGAACCCTCATCACGGCCCCTCTATTTGGTGTGTACAAGGAAAGAGGTTTGCAACTTACTAAACCGTATTCTTTGCAGAAAACATGTGGCAGCACGAAAAGGGGACGGACGGTAACGTGGCTCGGTCCACGTTGACGCCGGAGTTTAACGGTTGACATAAGACTGGCATGCTTCAACAATACCATCTTACCACCTTTCATGTCACCACATGATCAGGTTATCTCCCATCAAAGATCACATCAAGTTTCGAAGCATACTGGTAGTTGCCTTGCATGCAATATAACACTCACTGATGCCCATATAAACATGCCATGCACTAACTACTCAAGCAAACTTGCAAAACACTCATCATATCAATGGCTCAAACATGCTTGCCTGGTTCGGAGTAGTCGGAGTCTAGCTCGGCGAAGTTCGCGGCTCCGTCACCTCCTCCGGTATCTACGGTATAGAGAGAACGCGTGCTAACGTAAATACCAAGTGTGCATAAAAGTTGTTCCAAATATTTTTCAAATAAATACTATAAAAAACTAGACAAAAAAATAAAACTGACAGAAAAAGAATCAACTAAAACTCATCTTTTGTTTAACAGATATAAAGGTTTTAGTCCAAGGACTAATCTGTGATGAAACAGAAAGTCTCCAGGGGTTAGTTTATAAAAACAGAAAACGTTTCGGCTGGAAATACGCCAGCCCAGAAGGAAAACATACTTTGCCCGAAGGTGCTTTCAGAAAACGGTTTGAATAAGAAGAGGAGACGCTGACAAGGGGGGTCCCACCCGTCAGGTTCAAACTTTGAAACAGAGCTCGCCGGCGCCGAGGCTCGCGGTGGTCGCTGGCGTTGATCCACGACGAGGTAGGGGGATCGGAGGGTACCTATGGGTTCACGGTGTCCTTCCGCGTCGGTGGGTGGTGGACTTGGTCATCGGCGAGCACCACGTCGACGGTGGCCTCAACTCCGGCGGACGGTGGTTCGGGCAAGGATGATACTCTCTGACGGGAGCTGCAACCTTCAAATTAGGGCGCGGGTTAGAGAAGTGGTTGCACTAGGAGGCTACTGGCATGGTTTGAGAGGCGGGGGTGCACGCACTTGAGCAAATCTTGCTGGATCCCGAATCGGGTCGGGGCAGCCGGAGTCGGGGAAGAAGGCCTCCCCGAGGTCTCCCCAGTGGCTGGGCGTGGTTCTGGTGAGGTGGAGTGATGGCGCTTGGTCGAGATCGAGCTCGGGGCCTCCTTTTATAGTCGATCCGAGGCAGTTGCCGTGAACGGGATAACGCCGGCGGGCGATTACGGCGAGGCAGGGGTTGGGCTGGAGGTTTAGGTGATTGGGCATCATCGTGATGGTCCACTGGTTCCGTTCAAGGGCTAAATTTGGTATGGCTTGGGTGATACTCCAAGCTCTCGACAGAACGGCCTCACGGGCTCGTCGGCGACAGTGGGCGTGCTCTGCGCCACTCAAGGCCACGGCGACGGTGCCGCAGCGCGTCCAGAGAAGAGGAAGGCCACGTGGAGGTTCCTGGTGGTGTGGGCGGTGCTGGACGGCGCCGTCCCTCGCTGCGCCTCTCTGGCAGCCGCAGCGAGTGCTGCTGCCGCCGCTCACGGGGGCGATGCTCCTCTGCCAGCTCACCGCCGACGCCCGCAACCGTCCGGGCGACCATGCGGCGCAGTGGATAAGAAGGGGGAACAGGGAGCAAGGCGCCACTGCAGCTACTGGCGAGATCGACGTGAGGCTCTGAAGAAAACGACACTGACGACTGAAACTGATCACTGGAACTCTGAACTTGACAGGAACAGTGCACGCCAGCTGTTCGACGAAATGTTTCTGGCATGTGGAAAATGTTTCTGGAGCTGATCTTTGGTGGAGGGGTCTCTTGATGCATCTGGAGGCCTCATGATTTTTCTCAGAATTTTTGGAGAAGAAAAATAATGAATTTCACCAAAAATAACAACTCGGGTCCAAATTTGCAGCAAGCAAATTTTGAAAATTTTGAACTGTGGACCAGTGGATCTTCATGGATCTTGGTTGAGGGTTCTAAGGACTAGCCAGGGAAACTTGTTTGGAATCAAAACTCAAAGGAATTCTAGTGGTTCCTTTGTAAATCTCTAAGGGCCAAAATAGAGGATAGAAAAGATTTTTGATTTAAAATAAATGAAAATAAATTCAAGGGGGAGTTTAACTTGCTGGATTTGAAGCTTGACTTGACACAAAGTGGGAAGATGGCTCTTGGGAGGGAGATTTCAACTTAGGTCATGGCAAGAAATAATTTTTGAAAGGGGGAGAATAAACCCAAAAATTTAAATAGCCTCCTACCAAGAAAAGAAATCAATAAAACCAAATAAAATTTTTGGGGTGTCACAACACCTACCCCCTTAGGAAAAATCTTGTCCCCGAGATTTCAGCTGATCCTCAAATAGGTGTGGGTACTCTGCCTGAAGGAAATCCTCTCTTTCCCATGTTGCTTCATCCTCGGTGTGATTGCTCCACTGAACCTTGAAAAACTTAATTTTTTTCTGACGGGTCCTCCTTTCGGAATCCTCCAATATTTTTATTGGTCGCTCTCTGTAGGTGAGGTCTGGTTGCACATCAATGCTCTCATGAGATACATGCTTTTCCGGGTTGCTTACACATTTCCTCAACTGTGAGACGTGGAACACGTCGTGGACGTCTGACAGCTCTCTGGGTAGGTCTAGCTGGTAGGCTACTGTGCCTCTTCGTGCAACCACAGAGAAGGGTCCAATAAATCTTGGGGCTAGCTTTCCTTTAACTTTGAACCGTTGCAGGCCCCTCATAGGGGACACTCGTAGGTACACATATTCACCGGGTTCAAAGCTGACTTCACGATGTTTCCGATCGTAATAGCTCTTTTGTCGGCTTTGAGCTGTCTTGAGTCGGTCCCTAATTTGTCTAACTTTCTCCTCAGCCTCCTTGAGCATGTCTGGGCCGAAGATGCGACTATCACCTGTTTCTGACCAATTCAATGGGGTACGACATCTTCGTCCGTACAATGCTTCAAAAGGTGCCATTTGTAGACTGGCTTGGTAACTGTTGTTGTATGCGAACTCGGCATATGGCAAGCTTTCCTCCCAACTAGTTCCATAGGTGAGAACACATGCTCTCAGCATGTCCTCTAGGATTTGGTTCACACGTTCAGTTTGTCCATCAGTCTGGGGGTGGTATGTTGTACTGAATGCTAGTTGATTTCCCAGAGCTTGTTGTAAATGATCCCAAAATCTAGAGACAAATTGAGTGCCTCTGTCGGATATTATAGTCTTTGGAACTCCATGCAGGCAAACTATACGGGAGAGGTAAAGTTTGGCAAGCTTCTGAGTGGTGTAGGTTGTCTTTACGGGAATGAAATGGGCTACCTTGGTTAATCTATCTGTGATGACCCATATGGCATCATTTCCGTGTTGTGACCGAGGTAGTCCGACGATAAAATCCATTCCAATTTCGTCCCATTTCCACTCAGGTATCCTGTTTGGCTGTAGCAGCCCTGCTGGTTTTTGGTGCTCGGCTTTAATGCGCTGACACGAATCACAACATGAAACGAATGTGGCTATATCCCTTTTCATACCGTGCCACCAAAATCTTTCCTGAATGTCCTTACACATTTTGGTTCCTCCAGGGTTGATTGAATATGGGGCGGTGTGGCCTTCGGTTAGAATTTGCTGTTTGAGGTCCTCAATGTTTGGTACACAAAGTTTGTCCCCGTACCATAATACTCCCTCATTGTCTACGACGAATTCTGAAGCCTTGCCAAGACTCACTTTTCTCTTTATACCTTCGATGCTGGGATGTCCATGCTGAGCCTTCTTAATCTGTTCCATTAGGGTGGGCTGTATCTCCAGATTTGATACGTTGCCCTCAGTGACCATCACCAAGTTGAGTTTGGCGAACTCCTGCTGAAATTCAGGCCTCAAGTTCTGTAGACTGTCGTTGCCCGAGCTGGGGTTCCGACTAAGAGCGTCTGCCACTACATTCGCTTTTCCTGGATGGTAGTGAATGCCAACATCATAATCTTTGACTAATTCCAACCAGCGTCGTTACCGTAAATTGAGTTCTGGTTGTGTGAAAATATATTTGAGGCTTTTATGATCCGTATATATTTCACAACGATTCCCAAGCAAAAAGTGCCTCCACTCCTTGAGTGCATGGATGACTGCTGCCAACTCCAAGTCATGAGTAGGATAATTTTCTTCATGCTTTCGTAGTTGCCTGGAAGCATATGCGACAACTTTGCCGTCTTGCATCAATACGCACCCGAGGCCCTTCCGGGATGCGTCACAATACACTTCAAAACTTTTGTGTATGTCTGGCACAACCAATACCGGTGATGTTGTTAATTTCCTTTTGAGTTCTTGGAAGCTTTTCTCGCACGCTTCGGTCCATACAAATTTCTTATCCTTCTTGAGTAACTGTGTCATTGGTTTTGCTATGGTGGAGAATCCCTCAATAAACCTTCGGTAATATCCAACCATCCCTAGGAAACTTTGTACATCTATTACGTTGGCTGGTGGTTTCCAGCCAAGTACGGCCTTGACTATTTCTGGGTCTACGGCAACACCTTCTTGGGTCAATACGTGGCCTAGAAAACCAACCTGTCTTAACCAAAATTCACATTTGCTGAATTTGGTGTATAATTGATGTTTCCTTAATTCTCCCAGTACAATTCTGAGATGTTCAGCATGTTCTTCCGGTGTTTTAGAGTATACCATAATATCATCAATGAACACCACAACAAATTTGTCCATAAATTTCATAAACACTTTGTTCATGAGGTGGACAAAATATGCGGGGGCGTTTGCCAGTCCAAACATATCTTAAGGACTGTATTACATGCGAGTCGTAATTATACAATAAATCACTCAGGATGTGCGTACACATTCCTGACATGTTATTTAGGCTAGTGCACTTCTCCGAGTTCCTACATGATGCGCACACAAACTACTTCTCACCAAACCTATGTACATATAAACATATCATACAAGCTGGCACATCGCACGGCTGCTAGGCGTACTCAGTCGGAGATGGTGAAAACTTCCCTCGGCCTGCCGAGGGTAAGACCCAATGGTGCAGGAGACTCAACCTCCTCCTCACTAATAGGCTCCAGGCGTGAAGTACTGCGTTGAGGAGTTGGTGCGGGTGTGGCCGGTGGTGCAGCTCTGATTGGAGTAGGAGCAATGACTTGGTCAAACTCCTTAGTGGTAGGCAGGCGGCGAGCGGTGGCTAAAATGGCAGGTGCATAGGATGCTGAGGACGAGACGAAAGTCAGTGGCGGTGCCGTGTGGAGAAGCTCCCTCCTGTTGGCGGAACAGCCCTGAACTGAGTCCATAACGGGCAGCCACAAGGTCATCCACGAGGTTGTCAAAAGCTGCCTCAAGAGCTTTGAGATATTCAACAAGCATCTCAATAGCCTCATCTCTCTCTCCCCTAGGGCAAGCGAATGCATAGTGACAAGTATATGGCACATGGCATGGGAGGTAGCGGTAGCGACGAGTCTTCATCGTAGGAAGAACATCCCGAAGACGAGCTATCGCCTCACGGGCAGCCATCTGCATGGCATGCCTCTCCGTAAGCATGGCCCTTCCCACAAAACGGAAGTGGCGAGACGCAAAACGTGCTCCCTTGAATTGCACCGCAGCCTGGTGCATAGACACGTTGTCGCTGATCTTGTGCTGGTAGAGTGTGAACTCTGGACGAGTCGATGGCCCGATCGCGAGCTTGGTGATAGAGACGAGAAGCTTGATAAACCCCTCAGGCACATTGGCGAACACCTGTGACTCGCAGTCGTTGCCAGCCATCTACAAAAGTAGGCAAAAATTCCGAATAGTCAAATCATAAATTTATGATGACCAACAGAAAATAGCTACATTTGCAAAATGTTGAAAAAGCACTGAAGACGCTAATAACCGATTAGCGATCGCACCTAGTGGCTTCCTACAGTCAGCCTGGCTCTGATACCAAGGTTGTCAGGACCGGTTTTTTTCCAATAAAACGTTTATAGAGAAACCGCCCCTTTTGTCGGACCAGTGTAGAAGAATCCTCCTTACTGGTAGACAAATCCTTGATACAGAAATCCAGAAGTACTAAATATTATACAGGGTTGAGCTGAGGCTGCTCAACAATTTATTACAAGCACGCCGATATAATACATAAGGGCGGATATGACACAAGGAGCATGGTGGCATAACTACTGACTCGTAATAAAAGTGGTGGTGGATATGTCACAGTGAAGTGGGTGACATGACTCCTAAATCATACAACTCATCGAGCTCCGGAGTGAGGCTCGATGACTTTTATTCTGGGTAGCGGAAGCGTATATAATACAAGTGACCAATTCCAGGATCGCACGGGACTGACTGGGACTCCTCTAGGCGTCGGACTCACTATCGAACTCTTCATCCATAAGATCGCCTTCGTCAACATCTAGCCAAATCAACAAGCCAGGTGAGTACTATGAAAGTACTCGCAAGACAGTCTGGACATAAGATATAACAAATGCAAACATGATGCACATGAGCAGATTAATAATGCGCACTTAGCTAAAAAAATTGCACTGCATGATAAATAAAAAGGAAGTCAGGCGGTAGTCCTCCCGAAATCCCAATGAAATAACTGAAGACCGATCGGGTGTCTGAAGCGACGCCTCGAAAGGTAAAAAATAAAATAACAATGCCGCAGTCGGGCGTCAGGGCGACACCACATAAAGGGCTTATAATGGAATATAAATGGCGGTGCGTGCCACAGTCGGATGTCTGAGCGACATCACATAAAGGGCTTATATCAAAAGTAAATAACAAGAGTGCCACAGTCAGACGTCTGAGCGACATCACATAAAGGGCTTATATCAAAAGTAAATAACAAGAGTGCCACAGTCGGACGTCTGAGCGACATCACATAAAGGGCTTATATCAAAAGTAAATAACAAGAGTGCCACAGTCGGACGTCTGAGCGACATCACATAAAGGGCTTATATCAAAAGTAAATAACAAGAGTGCCACAGTCGGACATCTGAGCGACATCACATAAAGGGCTTATATCAAAAGTAAATATCAAGAGTGCCACAGTCGGACGTCTGAGGGACATCACATAAAGGGCTTATATTTCATTATTCAAAATTCAAGTAGCTCATGAATTTAAATCATCTCAAGGAAATACTCAGGTACGTAACAATAAAATGGTTAGTCCATCCACAGGAATAACATTCAACCTGGTTTACCACTCATGTTTGTTCACCGGGGAATTTCACTGAGACTGACACAGAGACTGATGCTGAGACGGACGATGAGACAGATATTGATACTGATATGGATAAGTTGACCAAGATCCTTGACCACGAACACGGTTACTCGGATGGGTTTTGACTCTGCAGAGCTTGTACTTTTTAACCACAGCGAGCGGATTTCATTAGTCACAAAGGACTAGTTCCGTTTACGGTATTTTAGGAGAAACACATCTAACCTGTACACACCCATTCCACATTCCGCTGCCAGGAATCACCCTAGGCAACATTCAAGAAAAACTTTAAGACTGGGAGGCTACAACCTCGCGTAGCATGGGATCAAATTTATATCGCGCGCTCTAAGGGGTGCCCCCCTCTCGGTCCCAACCGGAAACACCCATGCCCCCTGACCGGATGACTGGCTTTAATCCAGGGCCATGGAACCCTCATCACGGCCCCTCTATTTGGTGTGTACAAGGAAAGAGGTTTGCAACTTACTAAACTGTATTCTTTGCAGAAAACATGTGGCAGCACGAAAAGGGGACGGACGGTAACGTGGCTCGGTCCACGTTGACGCCGGAGTTTAACGGTTGACATAAGACTGGCATGCTTCAACAATACCACCTTACCACCTTTCATGTCACCACGTGATCAGGTTATCTCCCATCAAAGGATCACATCAAGTTTCGAAGCATACTGGTAGTTGCCTTGCATGCAATATAACACTCACTGATGCCCATATAAACATGCCATGCACTAACTATTCAAGCAAACATGCAAAGCACTCATCATATCAAAGGTTCAAACATGCTTCCTGGTTCGGAGTAGTCAGACTCTAGCTCGGCGAAGTTCGCGGCTCCGTCACCTCCTCCGGTATCTACGGTATAGAGAGAACGCATACTAACGTAAATACCAAGTGTGGATAAAAGTTGTTCCAAATATTTTTGAAATAAATACTATAAAAAACTAGACAAAAAAATAAAACTGACAGAAAAAGAATCAACTAAAAAGCATCTTTTGTTTAAAAGATATAAAGGTTTTAGTCCAAGGACTAATGTGTGATGAAACAGAAAGTCTCCAGGGGTTAGTTTATAAAAACAGAAAACGTTTCGGTTGGAAATACGCCAGCCCAGAAGGAAAACATACTTTGCCCGAAGGCGCTTTCAGAAAATGGTTCGAATAAGAAGAGGAGAGGCTGACAAGGGGGGGTCCCACCCGTCAGGTTCAAACTTTGAAACAGAGCTCGCCGGCGCCGAGGCTCGCGGTGGTCGCCGGCGTTGATCCACGGCGAGGTAGGGGGATCGGAGGGTACCTATGGGTTCACGGTGTCCTTCCGCGTCGGTGGGTGGTGGACTTGGTTGTCGGCGAGCACCACGTCGACGATGGCCTCAACTCCGGCGGACGGTGGTTCGGGCGAGGATGATACTCTCTGACGGGAGCTGCAACCTTCAAATTAGGGCGCGGGTTAGAGAAGTGGTTGCACTAGGAGGCTACTGGCATGGTTTGAGAGGCGGGGGTGCACGCACTTGAGCAAATCTTGCCGGATCCCGAAGCGGGTCGGGGAGGCCGGAGTCGGGGAAGAAGGCCTCCCCGAGGTCTCCCAAGTGACCAGGCGTGGTTCTGGTGAGGTGGAGTGATGGCGCTTGGTCGAGATCTAGCTCGGGGCCTCCTTTTATAGTCGATCCGAGGCAGTTGCCTTGAACGGGATAACGCCGGCGGGCGATTACGGCGAGGCAGGGGTCGGGCTGGAGGTTTAGGTGATTGGGCATCATCGTGATGGTCCACTGGTTCCGTTCAAGGGCTAAATTTGGTATGGCTTGGGTGATACTCCAAGCTCTCGACGGAACGGCCTCACGGGCTTGTCGGCGACAGTGGGCGTGCTCTGTGCCACTCAGGCCACGGCGACGGTGCCGCAGCGCGTCCAGAGAAGAGGACGGCCACGCGGAGGTTCCTGGTGGTGTGGGCGGTGCTGGACGGCGCCGTCCCTCGCTGCGCCTCTCTGGCAGCCGCAGCGAGTGCTGCTGCCGCCGCTCACGGGGGCGATGCTCCTCTGCCAGCTCACCGCCGACGCCCGCAACTGTCCGGGCGGCCGTGCGGCGCGGTGGATAAGAAGGGGGAACAGGGAGCAAGGCGCCACTCCAGCTACTGGCGAGATCGACGTGAGGCTCTGAAGAAAACGACAGTGACGACTGAAACTGATCACTGAAACTCTGAACTTGATAGGAACAGTGCACGCCAGCTGTTCGACGAAATGTTTCTGGCATGTGGAAAATGTTTCTAGAGCTGATCTTAGGTGGAGGGGTCTCTTGATGCATCTGGAGGCCTCATGAATTTTCTCAGAATTTTCGGAGAAGAAAAATAATGAATTTCACCAAAAATGACAACTCTAGTCCAAATTTGCACCAAGCAAATTTTGAAAATTTTGAACTGTGGACCAGTGGATCTTCATGGATCTTGGTTGAGGGTTCTAAGGACTAGCCAGGGAAACTTGTTTGGAATCAAAACTCAAAGGAATTCTAGTGGTTCCTTTGTAAATCTCTAAGGGCCAAAATAGAGGACAGAAAAGATTGGAATCAAAACTCAAAGGAATTCTAGTGGTTCCTTTGTAAATCTCTAAGGGCCAAAATAGAGGACAGAAAAGATTTTTGATTTAAAATAAATGAAAATAAATTCAAGGGGGAGTTTAACTTGCTGGATTTGAAGCTTGACTTGACACAAAGTGGGAAGATGGCTCTTGGGAGGGAGATTTCAACTTAGGTCATGGCAAGAAATAATTTTTGAAAGGGGAAGAATAAACCCAAAAATTTAAATAGCCTCCTACCAAGAAAAGAAATCAATAAAACCAAATAAAATTTTTGGGGTGTCACATTCCCCCGGCGGAATCGCTCCACCGGAGGGCAAAAGTGCTCCTGCCTCGAAACGGCGGCGCTCCATCCCGGAAGTCTTCTCCTTATTTTTTTTTCTAGGTCAAAATGACTTATATATCAAAAGGGGGCACCGGAGGTGGGCCTGGGTGAGCACAAACCACCCGGGTGCGCCTGGGCTCCCAGGCGTGCCCAGGTGGGTTGTGCCCACCTGGTGGGCCTCCTACGGTACTTATTTGCTCCAATATTCCTCATATATTCCATAAAAATTCTCTGTGAAGTTTTATCTTGTTTGGAGTTGTGCAGAATAGGTGGCCTGACGTAGCTTTTTCAGGTCCAGATTTCCAGCTGCCGGAATTCTCCCTCTTTGTGTGAACCTTGCATATTATGAGAGAAAAGGCATTAGAATTACTCCAAAAAGCATTATTATGCATAAAAACAATATAAATAACAGTAGGTAAACATGATGCAAAATGGACGTAACAATCGTGATCTTGGGTGTACCTATGGGGTGGGCTATGACAACCTGGTGATAAGATCCATCGGTCAAACCCCGTCCGGCGGAAGTCAAAGGCCTAGATCCGTCGGTCAACTTTGCGAGGGTTAGACGGGACGGGGTACTAGGGGGTAGCTATGTCCCAAGTCTTGCGCTGGGACCTCTTACACGTCTAGAAGTGTGGTGGCAGGTGCAAGCACCCGACACACGCTCTCGGGTGTGTGCCCCTCATTGACGTTGCTGCCACCGTCACACGGAGGGGGGAAACGACCACGTCAGGCAAACACAGAGGGAATATTGCGGTAGGTTGGGCACGAACCATGATCTGGGGTGTACCTATGGGCTCGGTTATGACAACCAGGTGAAAAGGTCCGTCGGTCAAACCCCGTCCGACGAAACTCAAAGGCCAAGATCCGCCGGTCGACTGTGCCAGGGTTAGACGGGACGGGGTACTAAGGTGGGTAGCTGTGCCGCCAGGTCTTGCACTAGGCCCTCTTACACATCTAGAAGCGTGGTGGCAGGTGCAAGCACCGGGCAAACGGCTCTGGGGTGTGAACCCTTCACGAACGTCGCTGCCGTCGTCTCATGGTGGTGGGAAACGGCCGTGTCGGGCAGACACAGAGGGAATCTTGCGGTGGGTTGGGCCCGGACCATGATCTAGGGTGTACATACGGGCTGGGCTATGCCACCAGGTCACGGAGTGATGTCTACTATGCAACTTTATTCTTGTAGACTCGTGTTGAGCCTCCAAGCGCAGAGTTTTGTAGGATAGTAGCAATTTTCCCTCAAGTGGATGACCTAAGCTTTATCAATCCGTGGGAGGTGTGGGATGAAGAAGGTCTCTCTCAAACAACCCTGCAACCAAATACAAGAAATCTCTTGTGTCCCCAACACACCCAATACAATGGAAAATTGTATAGGTGCACTAGTTCGGCGAAGAGATGGTGATAAAAGTGTAATATTGATGGTAGAAATATATTTTTATAATCTGAATAAATAAAAACAACAAGGTAGCAAATAGTAAGCGGGCACAAAGACGGTATTGCAATGCTTGAAAACAAGGCCTAGGGTCCGTACTTTCACTAGTGCAACCTCTCAACAATGCTAACATAGTTGGATCATATGATTATCCCTTGAAGTGCAATAAAGAATCACTCCCGAGTTCCTATTAGCTGAGAACAAAAGATAGGAATTGTTTGTAGGGTGCGAAACCACCTCAAAGCTATTATTTTCGTTCGATCTATTCAAGAGTTTGTACTAAAATAACACAAAGCTATTTTTTCCGTTTGATCTATCCTAGATTTCGTACCAGAAAAGCAAAGCAAATTCATATTCATAATACTCAATCCACACAAAGAACTATAAAGAGACCCCAACGTTTCCGTCGGAGAAAAGATAATAAAAACGTGCATCAACCCCTATGCATAGATTACCCCAATATCACCGCGGGAATCCGCGAGTTGAATGCCATAACACATATCAAGTGAATCAATAGGATACCTCATTGTCACCTCAAGTATTCATATTGCAAGACATATATCATGTGTTCTCATATCTGAATATTCAATCTGACAGGACAAAACTTTAAAGGTAAAGATTCAATTCATCATAATAAAGAGTATAGACGGGAGAAACATCATATGATCCGACTATATTAACGAATCCCATGATATAGATCACGAGAGAGAGAGAGAGATCAATCACATAGCTACTGGTACAAACCCTCAGCCCCGAGCGTGGACTACTCCCTTCTCATCGTGGTGGCCGATGTGATGATGAAGATGGCCACCGGAGATGATTCCCCCCTCCGGCAGGGTGCCGGAACAGGGTCTAGATTGGATCTCATGGATACAGAGGCCTTGCGGCGGTGGAACTTCTCGTCTAGGTCTACCCCGAAGGGTTTCGGAATATTTGTGAATTATAGGGCAAAGAGGGGGTGCGGGAGGCCTTCGAGGTGGGCACAACCCACCTAGGCGCGCCAGGGGGCCCTGGCGTGCCCTGGTGGGTTGTGCCCCCCTGGGGGCACCCTCCAGGTGCAGCTCTGGCCCATTGGGTTCCTCCTGGTCCATATAAATCTTCGTAAAGTTTCGTTGCATTTGGACTCCGTTTGATATTGATTTTTTGCGATGTAAAAAAAGCAAAAAGAGCAACTAGCACTGGGCACTGGGTAATAGGTTAGTCCCAAAAAATGATATAAAATTGCTATAAAATGATTGTAAAACACCCAAGAATGATAAAATAACAGTATAAATACTTCACAAATTATAGATACGTTGGAGAGGTATCAGCATCCCCAAGCTTAATTCCTACTCGTCCTCGAGTAGGTAAATGATAAAAGAAATAATTTATGAAGTGTGAATGCTAACAAAGTGCATAAGTTTGATCAATGATTATTTCAATCACTTTTCCTAGCATCATAACAGCAATCCTTTCTTTATAAAACTTCTCATGTTATAGTAGCAACCAATTCACATTTTAAGGTTCAAACAATGAACTCTCTTGAAACTCAACAACCTCTGTTCTCAGTCACCAAGCAATTGCAATTCAACTTATTCAACAGAGTTTAAGTAAGAGCTCCACATACTAAACATCATATAGTCTTCTATGATTGCTAACACTAACCACATACACATGAGCAAAACGTTTCAACCGGACACATAGAAAGATAGGGGCTTATTGTTTTGCCTCCCAACGTATTCACCTCAAGTGTGATGTCAACAATAATAACTCATGCTACCCATATTCAACTGGACATATGTGCCTAGATCTTTCCTCACCACATGATGCTTGCCAAAAGAGAAAAATAAAAAGGAATAGAGAGAATAACTTTGACTCTTGCATGAAGGTAAATACATAAAAGTAAAAGATAGGCCCTTCGCAGAGGGAAGTAGGGATTTGTAGAGGTGCCAGAGCTCAAAGCGAAAATTGAGAGATAAAACCATTTTGAGAGGTATACTTTTCCCACCAACGAAAACGACTTAGAGCTCCCAACACTTTCCATGCTAGATTCATCATAGGCGGTTCCCAAACAGAAAATAAAGTTTATTCCTTTTTCCACCATACTTTCACTTTCCATGGCTAGCCGTATCCACGGGTGCCCTCCATACCAATACTTTTCTAAGGAATTTATTTTTTGACAACATAAAGTAAATTCATTTTTCATTTCAGGACTGGGCATCCCTAAAACCTTTGCCTTACTCTCGTGCAATGACAAGTGAATAAATACTCATCGTGAGAATAACACATCTAGCATGGAAAATATTGGCCACCCCTCACCGCCTAGCGAGCGGTACGAGCACACAAAAGAGAAATTTATTGTTGAAAATTAGAGATGGCACATACAAATTTGCTTAGAACGGCACGGAAATACCGCATATAGGTAGGTATGGTGGACTCTTTAAAATAAGATTTGGGTTTAAGGGTTTTTGGATGCACAAGTAGTATCTCTACTTGGTGCGGAATTTTTGGCTAGCAAAGATGGGGGGTGAGCACCACATGTTAAAGGATCTATGACAATATGACTTCTATGTGAATATGAGCAAACATAAATCATTATGTTGTCTTCCTTGTCCAACGTCAACAATTTTGGCATATAATATTTTGATGGGGGCTCACAATCACAAAAGATTTCCAAGATAGTGTATTTGCATGTGAAAGTTCTCTTCCTTATACTAATCATTCGTGAATTGCTTGTATGACCAATATTGTGATTGTCAAGCCTCAAAATATTTCAGTTTCTAAACCCAATGTGAAGCTACCACTAGGCATGATATGATTTCAACTTCATGACATTGAATTTATTCAACAATTTACTCATAGGATATAAGTGAAGCACAAGAGTAAATGACAAACTACTCCAAAAAGATATAAGTGAAGATCATGCGAGTAGTTAAGTAAATAGGTAGCTATTTGAGGACTCTCTCTTATTCAAAAACTTTCAGATCTAAGTATTTTATTAAAACCGCAAGCAAAAACAAAATAAAATGACATTCCAACAATAGCACACATCATCTGGAGAAGCAAAAACTTAGGTTCAACCGATACTAACCGATAATTGTTGAAGAAGAAACGTGGGATGCCTACCGGGGCATCCCCAAGCTTAGATGCCTGAGACTTCTTGGAATATTAACTTGGGATGACTTGGGCATCCCCAAGCTTAGATGCCTGAGACTTCTTGGAATATTAACTTGGGATGCCTTGGGCATCCCCAAGCTTGAGCTTTTGTGTCTCCTTAATTCCTCTCATATCACAGTTTTCCTAAATCTCAAAAACTTCATCCACACAAAACTCAACAAGAACTCGTGAGACAAGTTAGTATAAATCAATGGAAAAACCTTATCATTCTCTACTGTAGAAAATAACAAAAATTATTATTCAACATTGCATACTAAATGCCTCTGCATATTTAATACTTCTATCCTCGAATAGAATCATTAAACAAGCAAACATATGCAAACAATGCAAACATAACAGCAATCTGCCAAAATAGTACAATCTGTAAAGAATGCAAGAGTATCAATACTTCCCTAACTCCAAAAGTTACGAAAATTTGCCACACTGTAGAAAATTTATCAGAGCTTATTATGCAAAAAGTTTCAACATTTTATCACATTCTGAATTTTTTGGGGAATTTTTGCAACAGCGGTAAACTTTCTATTTTGAAACAGCAACTCATACACTTGCAAAATAAGCATGGTAAAGGCTATCCTTGACATTTTTTATGAAAATAAAGATGCAAAAAATTATTCTAAGTAACAGCAAGCAAATCCTAACAAAATAAAATAATGCTCCAAGCAAAACTCATATCATGTGACGAATATAAACATAGCTCCATGTGAAGTTACCGATAATGTTGGAGACAAAAGAGGGGATGCCTTCCGGGGCATCCCCAAGCTTAGTTGCTTGGATCTTACTTGAATATTACCTTGGGGGTGCCTTGTGCATCCCCATGCTTAGGGTCCTGTCACTCGTTCTCCTCATATCGACATCTCACCCAAAACTTGAAAACTTCAATCACACAAAACTTAACGGAACTTCGTGAGATAGGTTAGTATGATAAAGAGCAAACCATTTCACTTTGGTACTGTCAAAGACAAGATTCATAATTGTTTCCATACAATGCCTACTGTAGCATATCATTTCTACAATTTACATTGAGAAATATAAGCCATAGAAACTAGAAAGCAAGCAAACTATGCATTGAAAACAGAATCTGTCAAAAATAGAACAGTTTGTAGTAAAATGTACTCCAACCATACTTCTGCTACTCCAAAAATTCCGAAAAAATAGGAAAGCCTGAGAAATTTGTATACGAATATTCTGCAGAACGAAACAGTGCAAAATCACATTTCTATGATTTATGAAAATTATTTCCGTGAGTGCAAAAGTTTCTGTTTTTCAGCAAGATCCAACAACTATCACCCAAGAAGATCCTAAAGGCTTTACTTGGCACTTTATTGGAACAAAAGCTATAAAACATGATTAATACAGTATCCTAATCATGTGAACACACAAAAACAGCAGGTAAAAGTTTTGGGTTGTCTACCAACAAGCGCTTTTCTTTAATGCCTTTTAAGCTAGGCATGATGATTTCAATGATGCTCGCATAAAAGATAAGAATTGAAACATAAAAAGAGCATCATGAAGCATATGACTAGCACCTTTAAGTCTAACCCACTTCCTATGCATAGGGATTTTGTGAGCAAACAACTTATGGGAACAAGAATCAACTAGCATAGGAAGGCAAAACAAGCATAACTTCAAAACTTTCAACACATAGAGAGGAAACTTGATATTATTGCAATTCCTACAAGCAAATGTTCCCCTCTCATAATAATTCTCAGTGGCATCATGAATGAATTCAACAATATAACTATCACATAAAGCATTCTTTTCATGATCCATAAGCATAGAAATTTTATTACTACCCACATAAGCAAATTTATTCTCATGAATAGTAGTAGGAGCAAACTCAACAAAGTAACTATCATGAGAGTGAAAATTAAAATCACGATGACAAGTTTCATGGTTGTCATTATTCTTTATAGCATACATGTCATCACCATAATCATCATAGATAGCAACTTTGTTCTCATAATCAATTGGAACATCTTCGGAAATAGTGGATTCATCACTAAATAAAGTCATGACCTCTCCAAATCCACTTTCATAATTATCACAATAAGATTCCACACCCTCCAAAATAGTGGGATCATTACTTCATAAAGTTGACACTCTTCCAAACCCACTTTCATCAATATAATCATCATAAATATGAGGCATGCAATCATCATAATAAATTTCCTCATCAAAACTTGGGGACTAAAAATATCATCTTCATCAAACATAGCATCCCCAAGCTTGTAGCTTTGCATATCAGCATCATGGATATTCAAAGAATTCATACCAACAACATTGCAATCATGCTCATCATTCAAATATTTTGTGCCAAACATTTTATTGACTTCTTCTTGTAACAATTGAGCACAAATTTCCGAGCCATCATTTTCAAGAAAGATACTATAAAGATGATCAATAATATGATGCAACCTCAATTCCATTTTTTGTAGTTTTCTTTTTATAAACCAAAATAGTGATAAAACAAGAAACTAAAAGATTCAGTTGCAAGATCTAAAGATATACCTTCAAGCACTCACCTCTCCGGCAACGGCGCCAGAAAAGAGCTTCATTGAAGGGATGTGAGTGCCGCTTTCATAACCTCCCCGGCAACGGCGCCAGAAAAGAGCTTGATATCTACTACGCCACTTTAATCCTGTAGACTCGTGTTGGGCCTCCAAGCGCAGAGTTTTGTAGGATAGTAGCAATTTTCCCTCAAGTGGATGATCTAAGGTTTATCAATCCGTGGGAGGTGTAGGATGAAGATGGTCTCTCTCGAACAACCCTGCAACAAAATACAGGAAATCTCTTGTGTCCCCAACACACCCAATACAATGGCAAATTGTATAGGTGCACTAGTTCGGCGAAGAGATGGTGATAAAAGTGTAATCTTGATGGTAGAAATATATTTTTATCATCTGAATAAATAAAAATAGCAAGGTAGCAAATAGTAAACATGCACGAAAACGGTATTGCAATGCTTGAAAACAAGGCCTAGGGTCCGTACTTTCACTAGTGCAACCTCTCAACAATGCTAACATAGTTGGATCATATGATTATCCCTCGAAGTGCAATAAAGAATCACTCCCGAGTTCCTATTAGCGGAGAACAAAAGATAGGAATTGTTTGTAGGGCGCAAAACCACCTCAAAGATATTCTTTCCTTTCGATCTATTCAAGAGTTCGTACTAAAATAACACAAAGCTATTTTTTCCGTTCGATCTATCCTAGAGTTCGTACAAGAATAACACCCAAGCAAATTCATATTCATAATACTCAATCCACACAAAGAACTATAAAGAGACCCCCAACATTTCTGTCGGAGAAAAGATAATAAAAACGTGCATCAACCCCTATGCATAGATTACCCCAATATCACCGCGGGAATCCGTGAGTTCAATGCCATAACACATATCAAGTGAATCAATAGGATGCCTCATTGTCACCTCAAGTACTCATGTTGCAAGACATATATCATGTGTTCTCATATCTGAATATTCAATCTGACAAAACAAAACTTTAAAGGGTAAAGATTCAATTCATCATAATAAGAGTGTAGAGGGGAGAAACATCATATGATCCGACTATATTAAAAAAGCCCATGATATAGATCACGAGAGTGAGAGAGATCAATCACATAGCTACTGGTACAAACCCTCAGCCCCGAGGGTGGATGATACGTCTCCAACGTATCTATAATTTTTTATTGTTCCATGCTATTATATTACCCGTTTTGGATGTTTATGGGCTTTACTTTACACTTTTATATCATTTTTGGGACTAACCTACTAACCGGAGGCCCAACCCGAATTGCTGTTTTTTTGCCTATTTCTGTGTTTCGAACAAAAGGAATATCAAATGGAGTCCAAACGGAATGAAACCTTCGGGAGCGATCTGTTTGGAACAAACGTGATCCAGAGGACTTGGAGTGGAAGTCAAGAAACAAATGAGGCGGCCACGAGGGTGGAGGGCGCCCCCCCCCCCCTACTGGGCGCGCCCCCCTGTCTCATGGCCCCTCGAGCGTCCACCGACCTACTTCTTGCTCCTATATATACCCATGTACCCCGAAAACATCAGAGGCGACCACGAAAAACTATTTCCACCGCCGTAACCTTCTGTATCCGCGAGATCCCATCTTGGAGCCTTCGCCGGCGCTCCGCCGGAGGGGGAAAATCAATCACGGAGGGCTTCTACATCAACACCATAGCCCTTCCGATGAGTTGTGAGTAGTTTACCACAGACCTTCGGGTCCATAATTATTAGCTAGATGGCTTGTTCTCTCTCTTTGAATCTCAATACAAAGTTCTCCTCGATCTTCTTGGAGATCTATTCGATGTAACTCTTTTTGCGGTGTGTTTGTCGAGATCCGATGAATTGTGGGTTTATGATCAAGTTTATCTATGAGAAATATTTGAATCTCCTCTGAATTCTTTTATGTGTGATTAAGTTATCTTTGCAAGTCTCTTTGAATTATCAGTTTGGTTTGGCCTACTAGATTGATCTTTCTTGCAATGGGAGAAGTGCTTAGCTTTGGGTTCAATCTTGCGTTGTCCTTTCCCAGTGACAGCAGGGGCAGCAAGGCACGTATTGTATTGTTGCCATCGAGGATAAAAAGATGGGGTTTATATCATATTGCGTGAGTTTATCCCTCTACATCATGTCATCTTTCTTAATGCGTTACTCTGTTCTTTATGAACTTAATACTCTAGATGCATGCTGGATAGCGGTCGATCTGTGGAGTAATAGTAGTAGATGCAGAATCGTTTCGGTCTACTTGTGACGGACATGATGCCTATATACATGATCATGCCTAGATAATCTCATAATTATTCTCTTTTCTATCAATTGCTCGACAGTAATTTGTTCACCCACCGTAATACTTATGCTATCTTGAGAGAAGCCGTTAGTGAAACCTATGGCCCCTGGGTCCATCCTTTATCATATAAGCTTTCAATCTACTTTTATTTGCATCTTTTACTTTTCCAATCTATATCACAAAAATACCAAAAATATTATCTTATCATATTATCTCTATCAGATCTCACTTTCGCAAGTGGCCGTGAAGGGATTGACAACCCCTTTATTGCGTTGGTTGCGAGTTCTTGTTTGTTTGTGTATGTGCGTGGGACTTTTGAGGAGCCTCCTACTGGATTGATACCTTGGTTCTCAAAAACTGAGGGAAATATTTACGCTACTGTGCTGCATCACCCTTTCCTCTTCAAGGAAAACTAACGCAAGCTCAAGACGTAGCAAGAAGGATTTCTGGCGCCGTTGCCGGGGATTCGCTCAAGTCAAGACATACCAAGTACCCATCACAAACTCATCTCCCTCACATTACATTATTTTCCATTTGCCTCTCGTTTTCCTCTCCCCCACTTCACCCTTGCCGTTTTATTCGCCCTCTCTTTCCCAATCTCCTCTCTTTTTCGCTTGCCCTTTTTGTTTGCTTGTGTGTTGGATTGCTTGTCGCAATGGCGCAAGATAATACAAAATTGTGTGATTTTTCCAATACCAATAATAATGATTTCCTTAGTACTCCGATTGCTCCTCTTAATGATGTTGAGTCTTGTGAAATCAATGCTGCTTTGCTGAATCTTGTTAGGAAAGATCAATTTTCTGGCCTTCCTAGTGAAGATGTCGCTACCCATCTAAACAACTTTGTTGATTTGTGTGAGATGCAAAAGAAGAAAGATATGGATAATGATATTGTTAAATTGAAGTTATTTCCGTTTTCACTTAGAGACCGTGCTAAAGCTTGGTTTTCGTCTTTGCCTAAGAATAGTATTGATTCATGGAATAAGTGCAAAGATGCTTTTATCTATAAGTATTTTCCTCCTGCTAAGATCATCTCTCTTAGGAACGATATTATGAATTTTAAACAACTTGATCATGAACATGTTGCCCAATCCTGGGAAAGAATCAAATTGATGATTCGCAATTGCCCTACTCATGGTTTGAATTTATGGATGATCATACAAAAAATTTATGCTGGATTGAAGTTTGCTTCTAGAAATCTTTTAGATTTGGCCGCGGGAGGCACTTTTATGGAAATCACCTTAGGGGAAGCTACTAAACTCCTTGATAACATTATGGCTAATTATTCTCAATGGCACACTGAAAGATCTACTAGTAAAAAAGTGCATGCTATAGAAGAAATTAATGTTTTGAGTGGAAAGATAGATGAACTTATGAAATTGTTTGCTACTAAGAATGCTCCTATTGATCCCAATGATATGCCTTTGTCTACTTTGATTGAGAATAATAATGAATCTATGGATGTGAATTTTGTTGGTGGGAATAATTTTGGTAACAATGCTTATAGGGGAGACTTTAATCCTAGACCGTTCCCTAGTAATTCCTCTAATAATTATGGCAATTCCTACAATAATTCTTATGGTAATTTTAACAAGATGCCCTCTGATTTTGAGAATAGTGTGAAAGAATTTATGATCTCTCAAAAGAATTTTAATGCCTTGCTTGAAGAAAAATTGCTTAAAGTTGACGATTTGGCTAGGAACGTTGATAGACTTTCGCTTGATGTTGATTCTTTGAAACTTAGATCTATCCCACCTAAGCATGATATCAATGAGTCTCTCAAAGCTATGAGAATTTCCATTGATGAGTGCAAAGAAATAACCTCTAGATTGCGTGCTAAGAAAGATTGCTTTGTAAAAGCGTGTTCTTCTAGTTCCCATGAAAATAATGATGAGGATCTAAAAGTTATTGATGTGTCCCCTATTAAATCTTTGTTTTGCAATATGAATCTTAATAATGATGGGACTGGAGATGAGTCTACTTTAGTTAAAAGGCGTCCCAATGATTTGGTGTTTTTAGATCTTGATGCTAAATTTGGTAAAAGTGGGATTAGAGAGGTCAAGACTTTAAATAGCATTGAACCCACTATCTTGGATTTCAAGGAGTTTAATTATGATAATTGTTCTTTAGTAGATTGTATTTCCTTGTTGCAATCCGTGTTGAATTCTCCTCATGCTTATAGTCAAAATAAAGCTTTTACCAAACATATTGTTGATGCCTTGATGCAATCTTATGATGAAAAACTTAATTTGGAAGTTTATATACCTAGAAAACTTAATGATGAGTGGGAACCTACTATAAAGATTAAAATTAAAGATCATGAGTGCTATGCTTTGTGTGATTTGGGTGCTAGTGTTTCCACGATTCCGAAAACTTTATGTGATGTTCTAGGTTTCCATGATCTTGATGATTGCTCTTTAAATTTGCACCTTGCGGATTCCACTATTAAAAAGACTATGGGAAGAATCAATGATGTTCTTATTGTTGAAAATAGGAATTATGTGCCCGTAGATGTTATCGTTCTTGACATAGATTGCAATCTTTCTTGTCCTATTATTCTTGGTAGACTTTTCCTTAGAACGATTGGTACAATTATTGATATGAAGGAAGGGAACATTAGATTCCAATTTCCATTAAGGAAAGGCATGGAGCACTTTCCAAGAAAGAAAGTTAAATTACCTTATGAATCTACCATGCGAGCTACTTATGAATTGAGTGCCAATGAGGGCACCACTTAGATCTATCCTCGCTTCTATGCCTAGCTTGGGGCGTTGAACAATAGCGCTAGTTGGGAGGCAACCCAATTTTATTTTTGTTTTTTGTTTTTGCTTCAGTTTAGTAATAAATATTTCATCTACCTTCTGTTTAGATGTGTTTTTATTTTCTAATTAGTGTTTGTGCCAAGTTAAACCTATAGGATCTACTTGGACGATAGTTATTTGATCTTGCTGAAAATTCCAGAAACATTCTGTTCACAAAACAATTTGTTTAAAATCACCAGAACGTGCTAAAATACTTATTCCAATTGAAGTAGATCAATAAACAAATTATCTGGGTCTTCCTAATTTAGCAGAATTTTTTGAGTTCCAGAAGTTTGCGTTAGTTACAGATTACTACAGACTATTCTGTTTTTGACAGATTCTGTTTTTCGTGTGTTGTTTGCTTATTTTGATGAATCTATGGCTAGTAAAATAGTTTATAAACCATAGAGAAGTTGGAATAAAGTAGGTTTAACACCAATATAAATAAATAATGAGTTCATTACAGTACCTTGAAGTGGTGTTTTGTTTTCTTTCGCTAACGGAGCTTACGAGATTTTCTGTTAAGTTTTGTGTTGTGAAGTTTTCAAGTTTTGGGTAAAGATTTGATGGATTATGGAATAAGGAGTGGCAAGATCCTAAGCTTGGGGATGCCCATGGAACCCCAATATATTCAAGGATAACCAAAATCCTAATCTTGGGGATGCCCCGGAAGGCATCCCCTCTTTTGTCTTCGTCTATCGGTAACTTTACTCGGAGCTATATTTTTATTCACCACATGATATGTGTTTTGCTTGGAGCGTCTTGTATGATATTAGTCTTTGCTTTTTAGGTTACCACAATCATCCTTGATGTACACACCATTTGGGACAAACCCACATGATAGTAATTTATTAGAATACTCTTTGTGCTTCACTTATATCTTTTGAGCTAGATAGTTTTGCTCTATATGTTTCACTTATACTTTTTAGAGCACGGCGGTGGCTTAATTTTGAAGAAATTGTTGATCTCTCATGCTTCACTTATATTATTTTGAGAGTCTTTTAGAACAGCATGGTATTTGCTATGGTTATAAAATTGGTCCTAAAATGATGGGCATCCAAGTTGGGTATAATAAAAACTGTCATAAGAAGTGAATTGGATGCTATAATCAATTTGATTCTTGATAATGCTTTTGAGATATAGAGGTGGTAATATTAGAGTCATGCTAGTTGGGTAATTGTGAATTTAAAGAATACTTGTGTTGAAGTTTGTGATTCCCGTAGCATGCACGTATGGTGAACCGCTTTGTGATGAAGTCGGAGCATAACTTATTTATTGATTGTCTTCCTTATGAGTGGCGGTCGGGGATGAGCGATGGTCTTTTCCTACCAATCTATCCCCCTAGGAGCATGCACGTAGTACTTTTTTTTCAAAGACTTGTAGATTTTTGCAATAAGTATATGAATTCTTTATAACTAATGTTGAGTCCATGGAATATACGCACTTCCACCCTTCCACCATTGCTAGCCTCTCTTGTGCCGCGCAACTTTCGCCGGTATCATACACCCATCTTATACCTTCCTTAAAACAGCCACCATACCTACCTATTATGGCATTTCCATAGCCATGCCGAGATATATTGCCATGCAACTCTCCACCGTTCCGTTTATTATGACACGCATCATCATTGTCATATTGCTCTTTGCATGATCATGTAGTTGACATCGTATTTGTGGCAAAGCCACCTTCAATTTTCATACATGTCACTCTTGGTTCATTGCATATCCTGGTACACCGCCAGAGGCATTCACATAGATTCATATTTTGTTCTAAGTATTGTTGTAATTCTTGAGTTGTAAATCAATAAAAGTGTGATGATCTTCATTATTAGAGCATTGTCCCAAGTGAGGAAAGGATGATGAAGACTATGATTCCCCCACAAGTCGGGATGAGACTTCGAACTTTATAAAAATAAAAGAGGCCAAAGAAGCCCACAAAAAAACGAAAAAAAGAAGAAGAAAAAAGAAAGAAAGAAAAAGGAAAAAAAAAGAAAGAAAAAAAAATGAGAGAAAAGAGAGAAGGGGCAATGCTACTATCCTTTTTACCACACTTGTGCTTCAAAGTAGCACTATGATCTTCATGATAGAGAGTCTCCTATGTTGTCACTTTCATATACTAGTGGGAATTTTTCATTATAGAACTTGGCTTGTATATTCCAATGATGGGCTTCCTCAAAATTCCCTAGGTCTTCGTGAGCAAGCAAGTTGGATGCACACCCACTTAGTGTATTTTGTTGAGCTTTCATACATTTATAGCTCTAGTGCATCTGTTGCATGGCAATCCCTACTCACTCACATTGATATCTATTAACGGGCATCTCCATAGCTCGTTGATACGCCTAGTTGATGTGAGACTATCTTCTCCTTTTTTGTCTTCTCCACAACCACCATTCTATTCCACATATAGTGCTATGTCCATGGCTCACGCTCATGTATTGCGTGAAAGTTGAAAAAGGTTTGAGATTACTAAAGTATGAAACAATTGCTTGGCTTGTCATCGGGGTTGTGCATGATTAAATACTTTGTGTGATGAAGATAGAGCATAGCCAGACTATATGATTTTGTAGGGATAACTTTCTTTAGCCATGTTATTTTGATAAGACATGATTGCTTTATTAGTATGCTTGAAGTATTATTATTTCTTATGTCAATATGAACTTTTATTTTGAATCATTTGGATCTGAACATTCATGCCACAATAAAGAAAACTACATTGAGAATTATGCTAGGTAGCATTCCACATCAAAAATTCTGTTTCTATCATTTACTTACTCGAGGACGAGCAGGAATTAAGCTTGGGGCTGCTTGATACGTCTCCAACGTATCTATAATTTTTTATTGTTCCATGCTATTATATTACCCGTTTTGGATGTTTATGGGCTTTACTTTACACTTTTATATCATTTTTAGGACTAACCTACTAACCGGAGGCCCAGCCCGAATTGCTGTTTTTTTGCCTATTTCAGTGTTTCGAAGAAAAGGAATATCAAACGGAGTCCAAACGGAATGAAACCTTCGGGAGCGATCTTTTTGGAACAAACGTGATCCAGAGGACTTGGAGTGGAAGTCAATAAACAAACGAGGCGGCCACAAGGGTGGAGGGCGCCCCCTGTCTCGTGGGCCCCTCGAGCATCCATCGACCTACTTCTTCCTCCTATATATACCCATGTACCCCGAAAACATCAGAGGCGACCACGAAAAACTATTTCCACCGCCGTAACCTTCTGTATTCGCGAGATCCCATCTTGGAGCCTTCGCCGGCGCTCCGCCGGAGGGGGAATCGATCATGGAGGGCTTCTACATCAACACCATAGCCCTTCCGATGAGTTGTGAGTAGTTTACCACAGACCTTTGGGTCCATAATTGTTAGCTAGATGGCTTCTTCTCTCTCTTTGAATCTCAATACAAAGTTCTCCACGATCTTCTTGGAGATCTGTTCGATGTAGCTCTTTTTGCGGTGTGTTTGTCGAGATCCGATGAATTGTCGGCTTATGATCAAGTTTATCTATGAGAAATATTTGAATATCCTCTGAATTCTTTTATGTGTGATTAAGTTAAGTTATCTTTGCAAGTCTCTTCGAATTATTAGTTTGCTTTGGCCTACTAGATTGATCTTTCTTGCAATGGGAGAAATGCTTAGCTTTGGGTTCAATCTTGCAGTGTCCTTTCCCTGTGACAGCAGGGGCAGCAAGGCACGTATTGTAATGTTTCCATCGAGGATAAAAAGATGGGGTTTATATCATATTGCATGAGTTTATCCCTCTACATCATGTCATCTTTCTTAATGCGTTACTCTGTTCTTTATGAACTTAATACTCTAGATGCATGCTGGATAGCGGTCGATGTGTGGAGTAATAGTAGTAGATGCAGAATCGTTTTGGTCTACTTGTGACGGGCGTGATGCCTATATACATGATCATGCCTAGATAATCTCATAATTATTCGCTTTTCTATCAATTGCTCGACAATAATTTGTTCACGCATCGTAATACTTATGCTATCTTGAGAGAAGCCGCTAGTGAAACCTATGGCCCCCGGGTCCATCCTTTATCATATAAGCTTTCAATCTACTTTTATTTGCATATTTTACTTTTCCAATCTATATCACAAAAATACCAAAAATATTATCTTATCATATTATCTCTATCAGATCTCACTTTCGCAAGTGGCCGTGAAGGGATTGACAACCCCTTTATTGCGTTGGTTGCGAGTTCTTGTTTGTTTATGTAGGTGCGTGGGACTTTTGAGGAGCCTCCTACTGGATTGATACCTTGGTTCTCAAAAACTGAGGGAAATACTTATGCTACTGTGCTGCATCACCCTTTCCTCTTCAAGGAAAACCAACGCAAGCTCAAGACGTAGAAGTGGACTACTCCCTTCTCATCATGGTGGCCGCCGGGATGATGAAGATGGCCACCGACGATGATTCCCCCCTCCGGAGGGTGCCGGAACGGGGTCTAGATTGGATCTCATGGATACAAAGGCCTTGCGGCGGCAAAACTTCTCGTCTAGGTCTACCCCGAAGGTTTCAGAATATTTGTGAATTTATAGGGCAAAGAGGGGGTGTGGGAGGCCACCGAGGTGGGCACAACCCACCTGGGCGCGCCAGGGGGCCCTGGCGCGCCCTGGTGGGTTGTGCCCCCTCGGGGCACCCCCTAGGTGCAACTCTGGCCCATTGGGTTCCTCCTGGTCCCAAAAAATCTCCGTAAAGTTTTGTTGCGTTTGGACTCCGTTTGATATTGATTTCTTGCAATGTAAAAAACAAGCAAAAAACAGCAACTGGCACTGGGCACTGGGTCAATAGGTTAGTCGCAAAAAATGATATAAAGTTGCTATAAAATGATTGTAAAACACCCAAGAATGATAAAATAACAACATGAATACTTCATAAATTATAGATACGTTGGAGACGTATCACGGAGTTGCTAATATTGGTAACTCGAAACAAAAGCTGCAGAATAAACGGAGACTAGCTAAGGGCGAGGTGATGATGTGTGTTGGAAGTGTTTCCAAGGTTGATGTGATCACCATTGCACGCTCCCTCTACCTTCGAGATTAGTGTTGAACCTAGATAAATGTTATTTGGTGTCTGCGTTGAGCATGAACATGACTAGATCATTTTTATTGCAATACGGTTATTCATTTAAGTTGGAGAATAATGATTATTCTATTTACATGAATAATACCTTCTATGGTCATGCACCCAATGTGAATGGTTTATTGATCTCGATCGTAGTGATACACATGTTCATAATATTGATGCCAAAAAATGCAAAGTTAATAATGATAGTAACCACATACTTTTGGCACTGCTGCTTAGGTCATATTGGTGTAACGCCCATGAAGAAGCTCCATGTTGATGGATATTTTGACTCACTCGATTTTGAATCGCTTGAGACATGCGAACCATGCCTCATGGGCAAGATGACTAAGACCCCGTTTTCCGGTACGATTGAGCGGGCAAGTGACTCATTGAAAATGTTACATACTGATGTATGCGATCCAATTAGTATTGAAGCACGCGGTGGATGTTATTATTTTCTTATCTTCACTGATGATTTGAGTAGATATGGGTATATTTACTTAATGAAACACAAGTCTGAAACATTTGAAAAGTTCAAACAATTTCAGAGTGTAATTGAAGATCATCGTGACATGAAGATAAAATGTCTATGTTATGATCGTGGAGATGAATATCTGAGTTACGAGTTTGGTGTACATTTAAAACAAATGTGAAAATTATTTCACAACTCGTGCCACCTGGAACACCACAATGTAATGGTGTGTCCGAACGTCGTAATCGTACTCTATTGGATATGGTGTGATCTATGATGTCTCTTACTGAATTGCCACTATAGTTTTGGGGTTATGCATTAGAGACAACTACATTCACTTTAAACAGGTCACCTTCTAAATCTGTTGAGACGACACCGTATGAATTATGGTTTGGCAAAAAACCTAAGTTGTCGTTTCTTAAGGTTTGGGGTTGCGACGCTTATGTGAAAAGGCGCCATTCTGATAAGCTAAAACCCAAAGCGGACAAGTGCTCTTCATAGGATACCCTAAGGAAACAGTTGGGTACACCTTCTATATCAGATCCGAAGGCAGGGTCTTTGTTGCCAAGAATGGATCCTTTCTAGAGAAGGAGCTTCTCTTGAAAGAATTGAGTGGGAGGAAGGTAGAACTTGATGAGGTTGTTGAACCGTCACTTCAGTTGGAAAGTAGCACGACACAGAAAGATGTTTCTGCGGCGCCAGCGCCAACTGAAGATGAAACTAATGATGATGATCATGAAGCTTCAGATCAAGTTACTACCGAGCCTCGTAGGTCGACAAGGACTCGTACCGCCCCTGAGTGATACGGCAATCCTGTCTTGGAGGTCATGTTGTGAAACAATAGTGAACCTATGAACTATGAAGAAGCGATGGTGGGTCAGGATTCCAACAAATGTCTAGGAGCCATGAAATCCGAGGTACGGTCCATGTATGAAAACCAAGTATGGACTTTGGTAGACTTACCCGATGACCGGCATGTCATTAAGCACAAATGGATCTTTAAGAAGAAGACAAAAGCTGATGGTAATGACACCATTTATGAAGCTC
The DNA here is from genome assembly GCF_018294505.1 of Triticum aestivum. Classification (NCBI taxonomy): domain Eukaryota; kingdom Viridiplantae; phylum Streptophyta; class Magnoliopsida; order Poales; family Poaceae; genus Triticum; species Triticum aestivum. The sequence goes on along the minus strand of NC_057799.1, from coordinate 590,370,942 downwards.
GACTTGTCGCAAAGAAGTTTCCAACAAATTCCAGGATTTGACTATGATGAGACTTTCTCACTCGTAGCGATGCTGAAGTCTGTAGGGATTATGTTAGTAGTTGCTGCATTTTTCGATAACGAAATCTGGCAGATGGATGTCAAAACAAAGTTTCCTTAACTGTTTCCGTGAGGAAAGGTTGTATGTGATACAACCAGAAGGTTTTGTCGATCCTAAGGATGCTAAAAGGTATGCAAGCTCCAGCGATCCTTCTATGGACTAGAGCATCTCGGAGTTGGAATATACGCTTAGATGAGGTGATCAAAGCTTTTGGGTTTATACAAAGTTTGCAAGAACTTGTATTTACAAGAAAGTGAGTGGGAGCAATACAACATTTCTGATAAGTATATGTGGATGACATATTGTTGATCAGAAATGATGTAGAATTTCTAGAAAGCATAAAGGGATGTTTGAAAGGAGGTTTTCAAAGGAAGGCATGGGTAAAGCTGCTTACATATTGGGCATCAAGGTCTATAGAGATAGATCAAGACGCCTGATAAGACGGTAATGAGATTGAACTAGGTATGGAGATACCGACGATCAAATCTCGGGCAAGTAACATCCGATGGACAAAGGGAACTACATACGGGATTAGTTGAATCCTTGACATCGTGGTTCGACCAATAAAGATCTTCGTAGAATATGTAGGAGCCAATATGGTCATCCAGGTCCCACTATTGGTTATTGACCGTAGAGATGTCTTAGTCATGTCTACATAGTTCTCGAACCCGCAGGGTCTATACACTTAACGTTTGGTGACGATCTAAGTATAGTTGAGTTATTTTGTTGGTGACCGAAGGTTGTTCAGAGTCCCGGATGAGATCCCGGACATCACGAGGAGCTCCAGAATAGTTCGGAGGTAAAGATTCATATATGGAAAGTTGTTATCGGGATTTCGGAAAAAGTTCGAGTTTTTTCGGTATTGTACCGGGAAGGTTCTAGAAGGTTCTGGAGTGGGGCCCACCTGCATGGGGATCCACATGAACGTGGGTAGTGGGGAAAGTCCCGACAACCCTGGTCTAGGCGCACCAAGATCCTCCCTTAAAAGGAATAGTATCATATCCCAAAGGGATAAGATCAGGATCCCTAAAAAGAGGGATAGCGATCAGTGGGAAGGAGGAGGGAGGAGGGATTTCCTCCCCCCCTTTGGCCAACAACCCTAGGCCTTGGAGGGAAAGCCACCAGCCCCCTCCATGCCTATATAAAGGTGGCGATGCGTCGGAGGCAGCAACACTTCAACCCTTGCCCATCTGCATCTCATTACACCTCCTCCACCTCGCGCAAACGATTGGCAAAGCCCTGCTGAGATTGCTCCACCATCATCGCCACCACGCCGTCGTGCTGCCGGTAACTCAAGCTACTACTTCATCCTTTCTCACTGGATCGAGGAGGTGATGGCGTCACCAAGCCGTACGTGTGTTGAACACGGAGGTGCCGTCCGTCTGACACTTGATCGGGAGTTCGTGCAACGGATTGTGATTGGATTGGGAAGACGTTCGACTACATCAAGCGCGTTTCTTAACGCTTCCGCTTAGCGATCTACAAGGGTATGTAGATCCAATCTCTCCTCTCATATATGGTCATCTCCTATATTGATCTTGGTGAGCGTAGGAATTTTTTTTGTTTCCCATGCAACGTTCCCCAACAGTAGCGGCTCGCCCCGGGAAGGGAATGAGAGCATTATGTACTCGTGTCTAATCTCTAAGGATCTGACCCTCAATACTGTAGCCTACACCTCCTTTTATAGTATAAGGGGTCTCCACAGTGGCTAGGAATAGTACATAGAATAATGTACATGCACATTGAAATACCTACCACATCAAATGGGGGAGCATGTGTCACCCCCCTTGAGCCCGGGAACGGACGCACGTCCCATCACCGCCGCCTTGTGTAACTACCTCTTATTACCACGCCACCCACCGTAACAGGTGCCGGGCGCACAATAAAAAAGGGTTAAGTACTCTTTTTTTAGGGGTAAAGGGTTAAGTACTCGACATGTCATGACTGCTTAGTGGGGAGACGGCCACAGCGTGCCTCGCGGCAGAAAGGGCCCGTAGCTTGCTCCGCTATTGGGCCAGGTCACTCTAGCGCTGAGATATTGTCCCGTTAGCGGGTTGACAAGAGTCATTCCTAGGAAGCGATTTCTCCACGGAAGCCCGCGCTTTGGGCATTCCCAGGAAATGATGCAGGAGTCCTGATATTCTCATATGGCTTGTTGGTGTGGAAGTCAGGGACCATGCGCGAGTAGCTTTTCTCGATGACCTGTGTGGAGGTCTTTCTAGCCCCGCATCACTATGGGCCTGTTTGGTTGCCCGCATGAGGTCCAACCTGGCCCGCGCGGGAAGGATTCGGCCTGTTTGGTAGCCCGCATACACTATTGGGCCTACATCGCACGCTTCTTAAAGCACCTCAGGGCCTGGCTCACTGGGAACGCACGAATCGGCAGTTTCTCCAGGGCCAAGCCCAAGCGGTGCACGTGGGCGGGCGCAGCTGCACGCGCGCGGCCACACGCAAGAATCCGCGTTGCTTCCCGAAGCACCGGCAGTTATTAGCCTCACCGCCCCTCACCGCTCCCTCTCCCACTCTTCCCCACTCTCCCAACTCTCACCGGCGGTGGCGGATCGGAGCAGAGGAAGAAGACCACCGGACTTCATCAATGGTGGTAAGCACTTCTCTCTCTTCGACATGAATGCTAGATTCGATCCACGGCGATAGATTCGATCCACAGCGGAGGAGAATGGGGAATAGAGGTAGCTAAGCATAGGGCTAATTCATACTAGTGCATAGCAGTTCATACGAGTTCATACATGCAAGATCGGTAGATTTTGGGATTGGGGGATAGGGTAATAGGGGGAAAGGGGGTACAGAACGGACACCGGCTGACCGCGGCGGCCGTCGACAGCGTGCGGAGCGGCTGGTCGAGCCGCTGGCCTTCATCTTCTTCTTCATCGCCGTGCGGGCCGGCGGGTCGTCCTCGGCGGAGTCGAGGTCGATCTTCCAGGAAGGACGGACTGGCTCTGGCGCCGTATCTGGCATGTGCACCGCCTCTTCTTCCTCCTCCTTAGGCTCCCCGCCGATGACCGCCGGCGGCGCGATACACGTCTCCCAGTACACTGCGGCATGGCGGTCATTAGGAGCCCAGTAGGTCTTGTGCTTGTGCCACTTATTCCTCTGTTTAGGGTCGTCGGAGACGGCCTGATTCATGGCCCAGCGAAGGATGTCAACTGCCATCGTGCCCTTTGCTGGGTCAGGAATCAGCGTCTTCAGCTCATCTTGAGTGGCCTTCATGAGCACAGCATTGGATTCGTTCTGCATGTCCGGCATGGAGCCGAAGTTCGAGCACACCTCCATGGTGTTCTCGAACTTGGTCAGGTCACCAGCCGTCCACCCGAGGAAGAAGGCCCACCAGCCAATACCCCAAGGGAAGGGGTTGCCGTTGGAGCTAGAGCTAGAGCTCATGGCGATGGGGAGGAGGAAGGTTGACAGTGAGAGAAGAGAGAGGGTGGGTAAACAGTGGTGGGCGGGGTGAGTAAATATAGGGGGTGGAGAGGAGGAGAACAGTGACAGTCATGCCGTTTTAACTACAAGCTCTTGAATTAGCCATGAACTCTGTGCAATGCCTGACTCCACGACTTGTGTGCAGATCGAGGATAGCAATGAGATGGGCACGGAGGTGCTCCCGGCCGTTGACAGCAAGGGCAAGCAGCCCCTCCACCCAATGCCTGACGAGGTTGAGCTGCCGGCCACCGCCGAGGAAGACCCGAAGACGCCTGAGGGTGGCGACGACGAGGGCATGGAGGAGCCCCCCAGCAACAAGCGCCGCAACTACGGCCACTACCATCAGGAGGATGGCCCAACTCACTTCTGCAAGGTCATCCTTGCACCGAAGCTTGAGTGCATCCCCATGCCCCTGGACTTCACCAAGCACTTCGTCGCGGTGCCGACGAAGTTCAAGCTCAGGAACAACACCGGCTGCTCCTGGAAGGTGACGGTCAAGCTGATGAATGGCTGGGTGACCCTGGATCAGGGTTGGGCCACCTACGCAGCTGTTCATCAGATCAAGATCGGCTACATGGTGACGTTCAAGCTCCTCACTCCCGACACCCTCAAGGTCATCATCTTCGATGACGATGGCATGAGGTCGTCAACAAGTGCGGGAAGCACAATGAAGCCTTCGCTGTCGTGGTTCTAAGTCTGACCGTAGAGGAGGGGGTAGGTATGGAGAGGCAAGATCCCAGCTACGGTGAAGTTGTACACACGAGTTTACGAGTTCAGGCCCTTCTTGGAGGAAGTAAAAGCCCTACGTCACGGAGCCCGGAGGCGGTCGATTGGTTTATGCGTGTGAATGTTACAGGGGGTGCGAACCCTTATGCCAGTGGAGGGGGTGGCTTATATAGAGTGTGCCAGGACCCCAGCCAGCCCACGTTACAAGGGGTTCAATGTACATAAAGATGGGGCATTACTGATAACGCCAGCATTAAGTGCTATAAATGGCTTTAAATACTACAGAGTGAACGCCTGACCGTTGCAGTGCCGGTCGACTCCTGATCTTCGATAGGTCGAGTGGTTCTTCATATGGTCGAGTGATCACAGGAAGGCCCGATCTCCGAGTGGTTGATGCGTCAAGTGGATGGCAATCGACGCCTTGGCAGGACCCTTCTTGTTTCCCTTTAGGTTTCTTTGCTTCTTTGATAATGACCCTAGATATGGCTCATAGGTCAGGCCTATGACCCTACCCCAGGTCTATGTCATCATCATTAGCCCCCGAATGGATTGAGGTCCGAGTGAGAGAAGGTTGAAGTAGATCTCACTTTGACTCTTGTGTTTCACAGCTTCCATGTTTGCACAAAGGCTAATGTCGGAACTTCGGCCTTGTTTCAGTCGCCTTGATCGATTCAAAAGTTGTCGATTGGATTTACAATGTCATCCATCAAGTGTTGTTTTGGTGCGCTGAACCTTCGGCGCGATTGACTGCAGCGCATCCCGGATCTCACGGGATTCAAAATTTTCAGGGAAGCGTGCGGGACGGGACGTGCCGAAGTAGACGGGACGGATAAAGGCGGATGCCTCGATCTCCGCGCCACCTTTTTCGCCACGTACGTCGCGGGACTGTCGCGGGATTTGATAAGATCGCCTGGGACCACACGTCAGCCACTCGGAAGTGACCCCTTATAAGGCGACGGGGCCGAGGCACCGGCACTGTTCGCGTGTCTTTCTTCTCTTCTTCCTCTGCTTCTCCAGGACATCTAGCTCCTCCGCCTCGATGCCGCCGCCCCGCCGCTATGGTGAAGGATAAGACGAAGGCGCTGGAGCGCGCAAAGAAGACGGCGGGGGCGGCGAAGGGTAAGAAGCTGAACTGCGGGTCGTCATCATGCTCGAAGCTGCCAGCGGATTGGATCTAAGGCGGCTGGATCCAATCTTCACTTCAGCAGGATGACCTGGATGAGCTGATGGAATCCGGTCTGGTCGCCAAGGGTGCGGCGAGGCTGCCGGGGAGGGAGATGGCGCCGCAACCCCGACCCGGTGAGTGCGTACTACTCGCTACCCACATCGACCGGGGTTTTTCGCTTCCTCCTCATGCCTTCTTCGGGGGTTTCTTGAACTTTTTTGGTGCTCAACTCCATCATTTCTCCCCCAATACCATCATATATCTTGCCGCATTTGTATCTATGTGTGAGAACTTTATGGGTTGTCGACCACATTGGGGTCTGTTCAAGCATATCTTCACCATTCGTTCTCAGTTGGTGAAGAAACCGAATTCGAGTGACGAGAAAACCCATGTCATCCAGATGTGCGGTGGTTTAGGTATCCAGAAGCGGAAGAGGAGCTCTTTCCCTTCTATGACCCTTCCTGAATCAGTTAGAGGCTGGCAGTCGACCTGGTTCTACTGCCAGGACCTCGCGACTCCTGGTCAATCAACCGGACTTCCCCCTTTCACCTTTGACCGTGCTCAGACTCCTTCTTCGTTGAAAGTGACTGTTGCTGAGAGAGCAGAGACGGACATGCTAGTTGATAGAGTAGTTCAGCTGATAAACCAGGGTGTCACCGGTATGGACCTGTTAGAGGTATTCCTCAGTCGATGCATTCAACCTCTTCAATATCGAGACCATCCCATGTGGATGTATACTGGGCCTGGCGACTCTGCTCGGGTGCATCCTGAAGAAGTGCCAGCCGAGACAGCGGCTATGTGGTTGACAAGCATTACCGGCAACAAGGATAACCCCAGAGGAGCTAGGAGAGTGGTGCCCTTCAGTGACGACAATCTGCCCGATAAGGTATGACCTTTATTCTGACTGTTTTTGAACGCACATTCCGATTGCTCTTGAACCCGACTGACTTTCACTCGACTCCTCGTTTTGCAGATTTATACCGAGACATACTCGATGCCGAATGGTGAACAAGCTCCGGCGCAGGACCAAGAGGGTGAGGACAGCGCGAAAGAGAGCGGTGAATGGGAATCCCCAAACGACGATGATGATGATGATGATGAGAGCGAGGAGTCGGACGAGGAGGAGGAGGAGGTCGACTCGGCGCCCCGAACCGAACGCCGATCTAAGCAACATCATGACCCAGCAGGCGGGCGCGGTAAGGTTGTGGCCTTGAGCACTCAGGCGCATAAGCATGCTCGGTCTGCGACTCCGGAGCTGACGGAGAAAGTCACCAAGCACCCCAAGACCAATCCCACCAAGGCTCGGAAGACCTTGCCAAAGATCAAGATGGATGTGCCTGTCGCCTTTGGGTAATATGTCCCTTCTGTGTTTTTTTTTCTTTGTACCGATTGATTCTTTTGTTCTGACCGAATGGATTGCAAACTTGCCCAGCCCTGCCTCTGTTGTGACTGATATGGATATCGACAAGGCTCCAAGGGATGAAGAGACCGAGGACGCGGCCACCTCTCGGGCTGGTGAGTCCGCTCAGTCAAAACTTATTTCGTCGATTGAATTGTCGACCGACTGATTTTCTGTTGTTTTCTCTTTTCACTGCAGCACCGCGAGACGTCGTCGTGCTTCCTGATGATGAAGAAGAAGAAATTCCTCTGAGGGAGAGGAAAAGGAGAGGCAAAGGCTCGAGCAGGAGAGTGCCTGAAGTTCAAGTCCCTCAGTCGACGCTGGTGCTTGAAGCGGTGGTCGAGCGAACTGGAGATCCGGTTCGGACCAACGTTACATTCGCCGACCCGCTGATGGCTGATCGCCCGTCGGGGTCGACTAATCCAGCTCCTGCTACTTCAGTGCAAGTCCATGTGTCCGACCCAGTGGGTGCTTCGACTGCTCTCGAGTCATCACTCTTTACTGCATACCAGACCCCAGACAACTCACCAAGTGCTACCAGGGAGGCTCTTCTCCAAGTGACCCTTGTTATGGAGCAGGTGAAGGTGATACACGAGGCCAGTCAGGTGGCCTACAACGCTAGCACCGCCCTGCAGACCAATGTTAAGGTCAGTTATCTCCCATCTGATCTTATTCCGATCACCCACTGGGGTGTGCCTTCCTTAAGGTTGTATAAGTCCACTTGAGTCGACTAGGATTGAGTCGACTGAATCTTTGACAAACTGCTTTATTATTCGCAAGATGCTTCATGGATGAGCGTTTTGGAACTTTATGTGCATCTATCATGAGTTTGCCCTTTGCATATGTTCGCCATCGGGTTGTAGTTCTTGCACTGTTGAACCAGTGGGGGCACGTTGAGTGCACCCACTGGGTGTAGTCCCCGAGACCATAGTTGACTGCGGGCAGTCGACTGTGGTCTAAGAGTTTAGATTTCCTCACTCGACCTGGACGGACCATGCCGAGTGGAGCTTAACCAGTGGGGGCATGCTAAGTGCACCCACTGGGTGTAGTCCCCGAGACTGTGGTCGGCTGCGGGCAGTCGACCATGGTCTGAGAACAACTTTTTTTACGCTCAAGCTGGGCAGACCATGCCGAGCGTTGAATCAAACTAGTGGGGGCACGTTGAGTGCACCCACTGGGTGTAGTCCCCGAGACTGCCGTTGAATGTTCGATTCGATGGCAGTCTTAGAGCAACTTTCACTGTGACGTTCTTTTGTTTCTGTCGACTGATATAACTCATATGCTGACTGCAGAAATCTTGTGACCTTGGGGCTCAGCTTTCTGTACTAAACAAGCAGCAAATCAGCCTCAATCTTGACCTGCGGCTGGCCCAGAACAACCTCAAGACGGCTCGTGAAGAAGTAACTGCTATGGGAGGTAATCAATCGTCGACTGTTCATCTTACAGCTTGTATTCTTCCGTGTGTGTTTTTGTCACCTTGAACCGAGTGACTTCACTCGAACAGATGTGCGTAGTGAAAACCGTCAACTTCAAGCTCGTCTGAAGAATGTTGTTTCTTTAGAGAAAATGAAGCAGGCTCTGGAGAAGAAGGACCTCGATCTTGCTGCTGCCCAGAAGGAGGCGCGAGAGAAAACAGCGCTTGCTGACAAGAAGCTAGCTTCAGTCGGTAAGTTGGAAGAAGAGAATTCCACTCTCAAGACCGCCATCTCCGATGCCAACCGGGAAGTCGAGCAATTGAAGAAGGACAAGGATAGGCTGACTGACGAGATCGGAAGTCTCAAGGCCAAGAAGGGCGAGCCAGAATCCTATCTGGGTCAGCTCGCCGCAAAACTGGTCTCAAAGCTTGAAGGTATGTGTTGGTCAATTGACTTGATGTTGTCGACTGATAAGGTTTACCATCCTGTCGAGTCACTGTCCACTCGACTGCGCAGAACTTTGCCAAGACTTCGAGGAAGAAACTGGGCGGGTCGAGACTGGTCTCGATCCCATAAACTGTCCAGTCAAGGATGATGTCGCAATGAACGTGATGCGGATGGAATCTCGCGTGGACAGCGCAATTGCCTATCTCGCCCGTCTGAAGGCGGCGATGACTCAGGTTGATGCTGAACTCTGGCCCCAGGCGGAACTGTCTCAAGACCTCGAGTCTCTGATGGTTCAACTGAACCAGATACCCGGCCGAGTGCAAGAATGGAAGAAATCATCTGCTCGCTGCGGTGCTGATGTCGCTCTGTCACTAGTTCGAGTGCACTGCAAGGACGTCAACGAGGACAAGCTGGCAGCGCTCAAGGTTGTCAACACCAAAAAGTTCACTTTCCAGTCCTTCATGGATACTTTCCTCGACGCCGCCACTCGCATTGCAGACAGCATAGACCTCAACAGTTTCTGCGATCCAGCCAGTCCTTCTTCTGCCGAGTGACCCAAAAAACTTTATGCTTCACCTTTATTTGCCTCGGAATGCCGAGTGATTGTGTAATCATTAAACTCCTTTGGGCTTGATGCTCGAGTACTTTAATCTGTAGGCCGGAACCTTAGGATTTATCCGAACTTGGTTTACTTCTGAATATGCTTGTGTTTGCTTTCGAATGGTACTTGTTCCTTCACTCGGAATAAGATTTTGATCGGTGCAGCTTCATGGTGGAAAGTGACAGTCGACCTGCACTTTGTCGTCCTTGCAGATAGGGATGGAGCGTACGTTATACTTGTGGCGCAGCTCCGAGGAGAAGGTTGCAGTCGACCTGCGCCTCGTCGTCCTTACGGATCGGGATGGAGCGTACGTTATACTTGTGGCGCAGCTCCGAGGAGAAGGTAGCAGTCGACCTACACCTCGTCATCCTTGTAGATCGGGATGGAATGTGTGGCCAAGTCTCCGAATGAGAAGGTCAGTTCTCATTCGGAACGTATTTCATACTTAGGCGAGTACTGGACTGCGGCTAAGCCTCCGAGCGAGAGGGTTGCTCACCACTCGGTAGGATTTTATAAACTTAGGCGAGTACTAGACTGCAGCTAAGCCTCCGAGTGAGAGGGCTGCTCACCACTCGGTAGGATTTTATAAACTTAGGCGAGTACTGGACTGCAGCTAAGCCTCCGAGTGAGAGGGCTACTCACCACTCGGTAGGATTTTATAAACTTAGGCGAGTACTGGACTGCAGCTAAGCCTCCGAGTGAGAGGGCTGCTCACCACTCGGTAGGATTTTATAAACTTAGGCGAGTGCTGGACTGCAGCTAAGCCCCCGAGTGAGAGGGTTGCTCATCACTCGGTAGGATTTTATGAACTTAGGCGAGTACTAGACCGCAGCTAAGCCCCCGAGTGAGAGGGTTGCTCATCACTCGGTGGGATTTTATGAACTTAGGCGAGTACTGGACTACAGCTAAGCCCCCGAGTGAGAGGCTTGCTCACCACTCGGTAGGATTTTATAAACTTAGGCGAGTACTGGACTGCAGCTAAGCCCCCGAGTGAGAGGCTTGCTCACCACTCGGTAGGATTTCTTCAAACTTAGGTGAAACAGATTCGTAGCTAAGCCCCCGAGTGAGAGGCTTGCTCACCACTCAATAGGATTTTCCAAACTTAGGCGAAACAGATTCGCAGCTAAGCCCCCGAGTGAGAGGCTTGCTCACCACTCGGTAGAATTTTTAAAACTTAGGCGAAGCGGATTCGCAGCTAAGTCACCCACTGGGGGATTTTAAACACAAGATTATTCAACGGCAATCATATTTAGGTAACTGTAAAACTCTGTCTTTGATAACCAAACTAAACAGGTGTTTCTTATTACATCTCGACAGACCGAGTGTTTAAGTATAAAAGGGGCGGAGCAGTTCCGCGTTCCAAGCGTGTGGCTCGTCTTTCTTGTGTTCGACGTTGTAGAGGTGGTACGCTCCATTGTGAAGTACTTTGGTAACGATGAAGGGACCTTCCCAAGCTGGGGCAAGCTTATGTGGTCTCTGCTGATCCACTCGAAGAACCAAATCCCCCTCCTGAAAGGCTCGACCTCTCACGTTTCTGGCATGGAATCAACACAGGTCTTGCTGATAGATGGTCGACCGAATCAGGGCCATTTCTCTTTCTTCTTCCAGGAGGTCCACTGCGTCTTGCCGTGCTTGCTCTGCTTCAGCTTCTGAGAAAAGTTCGACTCGGGGCGCATTGTGAAGCAAATCACTCGGAAGTACAGCTTCAGCTCCGTAGACCAAGAAGAATGGAGTTCGGCCAATCGACTGATTGGGAGTTGTCCTCAGACCCCAAAGTACCGACGGAAGTTCATCAACCCAGGCGCCTGCCGCATGCTTGAGATCACGCATCAGTCGAGGTTTGAGACCTTTGAGAATCAATCTGTTTGCTCTTTCGGCTTGTCCATTCGACTGGGGATGGGCGACTGAAGCATAGTCGACCCGAGTACCTTGAGAAGCGCAGAAAGCTCTGAACTCATCAGAATTGAAGTTCGACCCATTGTCAGTGATGATGCTGTGTGGCACACCATATCTGAATGTCAATTCTCTGATAAAACTGACAGCAGTACTGGCTTCAAGATTCTTGATAGGTTTAGCTTCAACCCATTTGGTGAACTTGTCGACCGCCACGAGCACATGAGTGAAGCCACTCCTGCCAGTCCTCAGAGGCCCAACCATATCTAATCCCCAGACAGCAAAAGGCCAGACGAGTGGAATGGTCTTCAGAGCAGATGCAGGCTTGTGAGACATGTTGGAGTAGAACTGGCAACCTTCACACTTGTCTACTATTTCCTTTGCCATTTCATTTGCTCGTGGCCAATAAAATCCTGCTCGGTATGCTTTAGCCACAATGGTCCGAGAGGACGCATGGTGACCACAGGTCCCCGAGTGGATGTCGTTGAGGATCACTCGACCTTCTTCTGGTGTTATGCACTTCTGACAGACTCCGGTCACACTTTCTCTGAACTGCTGCCCTCTTATCACAGTAAAGGCTTTGGATCGACGGACGATCTGACGAGCTTCCTCTTCATCCTCCGGGAGTTCCTTCCTAAGAATGTATCCAATGTATGGCACAGTCCAGTCGGGAGTAATGACCAAAGCTTCCATAATCAAGTCGACCAAGGCTCGACTTCAGTCAGATCGGTGGTGCTGTTTGGTTGTGGGGGCTCTTCAGTGAAAGGATCTTCCTGAAGTGAAGGTGTATGAATATGTTCCAAAAACACATTGCTGGGAATAGCTTCTCTCTTGGAACCTATCTTCGCCAAGTCATCAGCTGCTTGATTTTTCAGTCAGGGTATATGATGGAGCTCTAACCCCTCAAACTTCTTTTCCAGCTTTCTCACTGCATTACAGTAACCAGTCATAGTCGGGCTTCTGACGTCCACTCCTTCATCACTTGATTAACCACTAAATCCGAGTCACCGTAGACCATGAGGCGACGGACGCCGAGTGAAATGGCCATACGCAACCCGTACAGGAGAGCCTCGTATTCAGCTTCATTGTTGGAAGAATCAAAGTGAATCTGGAGAACATAACTGAGCTTGTATCCTCGGGGGGATACCAATACCACCCCAGCACCGGAACCATACAGCATCTTGGAGCCATCGAAGAACATGGTCCAATGCTCCGAGTGAACTTGAGTCGGCAATTGCTGCTCAATCCACTCGGCAAGGAAATCAGCGATTCCTTGGGACTTGATAGCTTTCGTTGCCTCAAACTTGATATCTAACGGAAGGAGTTCAATTGCCCGCTTCGCCACTCGACCAGTTGCATCTCTGTTGTTCAGAATTTCATACAGTGGTGCATCACTGACGACTGTAATGGAGTGACCAGAGAAATAATGCACAACCTTCTTCATGGTCATATAGATTTCATAGACAAGCTTCTGATAATGCGGGTATCTCTGCTTGGATGGAGTCAAAACTTCCGAAAGATAGTATACTGGGCGTTGAACTTTATAAGCTTTTCCTTCTTCTTCTCGCTCGACCGTGAGTATTGTACTGACAACTTGTCCAGTGGCTGCAATATAAAGCAGTAAAGGCTCTTTGCTGATTGGGGCAGCGAGCACCGACTGGGTGGAAAGCAGGGCTTTGAGCTCTGCAAACGCTGCATCAGCTTCGTCAGTCCACTCGAACTTGTCGGATTTCTTCATCAGTCGGTAAAGAGGCAAGGCCTTTTCACCAAGACGAGAAATGAATCGAATCAAGGCAGCCAAACACCCGGTGAGCTTCTGAACGTCATGTACGCGCACGGGGCGTTTCATTCGGAGGATGGTAGCAACTTTCCCTGGGTTTGTGTCGATCCATCGTTCGAAAACGAGGAAACCGAGTAACTTCCCACCTGGGACTCCGAATGTGCACTTCGACGGGTTTAGCTTGATATCATACCTTCTCAAGTTGGCAAAGGTTTCAGCGAGGTCAGCCAGTAGGTCGGAACCTTTGCGTGACTTGACCACGATATCATCCATATATGCTTCCACATTCCGATTGATTTGAGTGAGCAGGCACTTCTGAATCATCCTCATGAATGTGGCTCCGGCGTTCTTGAGGCCGAATGGCATGGTGACATAATAGAAGCACCCGAATGGAGTGATGAAAGCCGTTTTTATCTCATCGGGCCCATACAGTCGGATCTGATGGTACCCAGAATAGGCGTCTAGAAAAGACAGTCGCTCACACCCCGCAGTCGAGTCGACAATCTGGTCGATGTGGGGCAGAGGAAAATGATCTTTTGGGCAGGCCCGATTGATATGCTTGAAGTCAATGCACATGCGAAGCGAGTCGTCCTTCTTGGGGACCATGACAACATTGGCCAACCACTCGGAGTGGTAAATCTCTCGGATCAACTCAGCTGCTAGGAGCCGAGCCACCTCTTCACCAATTGCTTTTCTCTTCTGCACGGCGGACCGTCGAAGATGTTCTTTGACTGGCTTTGCGTTTGGTCAACTCGCAAACGGTGCTCAGCCAGTCCCCTGGGTACACCCGACATGTCAGAAGGTTTCCATGCAAAGATGTCCCAGTTCTCACGGAGGAACTGGATGAGCGCTTCTTCTTATTTGCTATCGAGTGTCGTTGAAATATGAGTCGGAGCAGCATTGGGATCGGTCGGGTGAATATGAATCGGCTTCGTTTCACCGGCCGACTGAAATGCAGAGTCTGTAGCAGGCTTTTTGGCTCGCAGCAAATCACTCGGATCTACGTTCTTCTGGTACTCTTGCAATTCAACTACTGCCATCTGCGCATCAGCAATTTTGAAACCCTTCTGAAAGCATTCCTCTGCCTTCTGCCGATTGCCAGTGATCACTCCTCTAGGACCGGGCATCTTCAATTTGAGGTACACGTAACATGGTCGAGCCAAAAAACGTGCATAAGCGGGTCTGTCCAGAATAGCATGATAAGCACTCTGGAAATCCACAACTTCAAACGTCAACTTCTCTTTGTGCTAATTCTTTGAATCACCGAAAACCACGTCAAGGGCGATCTGACCGAGTGATTGTGCCTTCTTGCCAGGTATGACACCGTGGAAACTCATATTGCTTTCACTCAGCTTGGACATCGGAATGCCCATCTGCTTCAAAGTTTCAGCATAAAGGATATTCAGGCCACTGCCACCGTCCATTAACACTTTGGTGAGTCGAGTGCCTTCCACCACAGGGTCGACCACCAACGCTTGCCTCCCAGGGGTGGCTATACGCGCCGGGTAATCAGACTGGTCAAATGTAATGGCAGTTTGAGACCACTTCAAATAACTGGGTGTTGCCGGAGCAACCATGTTCACTTCTCTGTTGATAACTTTCAGTCGACTCTTGCTCTCGACATCAGCAAAAATCATCAGAGTGGAGTTGATGTTAGGGAAACCATCATCATCTTCCTCCTTATCCTCACTCTTGTCCAACCCTTTCTCCTTGCCACCGGACTGTTTCTCACGGAACTGTTGGATCAGGAGTCGACACTGTCTAGTGGTATGTTTGGGGTAAATGAAATTACCCTCTTCATCTTTCTTGGTATGGATGTGACACGGTAAATCCAACACATCATTTCCAGCTTGATCCTTTACTTTCTTGGGGGTCAGGGCCCTTTGGGCTTCCCCTTGAACTTTCCTTAAGTCACAGCCAAAGCTTCACCAGGAGCAGCAGGCTCGGCTTTACGCTTCTGCTTCCGAGTGGACGTACCTCCGGCATCCTGGCCGACTGGTTTGCTCTTCCTGCTGCGGAGTCGATCCTCTTCTTCTCCGTTGGCGTACCGAGTGGCTATTTCCATCATCCGAGTCAAGGACATAGCCCCTGTCCGCCCGAATTTCAAGACTAGCTCCCGATACTTCACGCCTTCCTTGAAGGCACAAACAGCTTGGTGCTGAGATACATTTTACACTGTGTGATGCAAGGTGGTCCACCTCTGAATATAATCCCTCAAAGTCTCATTCGGTTTCTGCACACAATGTTGCAATTCTGTCAGCCCTGCTGGTCGTTTGCAAGTTCCTTCAAAGGTTCTAACAAACACTCGAGCGAGCTCTTCCCAGCTCTATATACTGCCAGGTGCCAACTGAGTCAACCATGCTCTGGCTGAGCCCTCCAACATCAAGGGAAGGTGCTTCATGGCCACTTCATCATTGCTGCCTCCAATCTGTACAGCCACTCGGTAATCCTCTAGCCAAGTATCAGGCTTGGACTCACCAATAAACTTGCCGACTCCAGTCGCCAACCTGAAGTTGGGTGGAATCACCGCAGCTCTGATGGCTCTGCTGAAACACTCAGGGCCTGAAACATGTACTCTGCTGCCAGTCGGTTGGTCTCTGTCACGGCCCTCTCTGTGTGCTCTGTTCCTGTCTACCAGACCTTGAACGAGAATTGATCTCGCATCAAAGCCTGGCTCTCTGGGGTCGACTGGACCTCTGCGCGCGCCATTGTGAGGGCGTATGTCATCATGCTGCCGAGGCGCATTCAATCCACTCCTCAGAGGAGGTGTGGGCACTCGACGACGATCGTCTCGACCGAGTCGGTGATCATATTGCTCATGGTTCCTGTGCCGATCTTGCCGGGGCTCACGTCCCTCACGCCTCGGGGGCGATCTTGGGCTGTGGGCCGACTGAATTGTGTCCGCCCTCACCGAGCTACTGTGAATCATGTTCCGTGTGACTGAGACACTGCTGTATTCTGCTCTCCTGCTGCCCGGAGTAAAGCCCGAATCTACATCAAACGTCAGCCAGCCTCCGATTGGGAGGGCTGAATCGACTCCGCTATACGAGCTGCAGCAGTGACATTTTCAATCGGCGTGCGGTATACCTGCGGTGGAGGTGGAAAAAGTTGTCGTCGACTGGAATCAGGGATCCGCTGCCGAGCGCGCTCGTCGAGAGCTCGCTGGAGGTTATCCAGTCGAGTGCGTTCAGCCAGGTTGGCCAAGCGCACCTCCTCCAAGGCCCGAGCCTCGGGGGTCTCCCCAACGATGGGAGTGTGGAGTGCATCCATATTGCGGCGGCGAAGCTCTTCCCTTTGCTGCGAAGAAAGTGGCTCGGGGCGGTACTCCTCGTGGACATGCGACGAATCGTCATTGCCATCACCACCGTCCTCGCGGGGGAAGCCAGGAGGACTGCGCGGTTCGTTGACCATCAAAACTTCTGCTGCGGGATCGCTGCTGTCGCACTCGGATGCGGTCTCTGCGGAGCCAGTCGAACAGGCCGTAGAGAGTTTCGTCGGGCTCGATTGCCGCGACTTGCGGAGTAGCCGACTGGCGGGCCACCGCATGCCTCACCCACCGCTGAAGTCGCGACCGATCGGACCGCTTGCGACGGCGTGCGGCGGGGAGTGAGGACATCACAGGAGTCGACTGGTACTGAGTCGACTGCTGCCGGAGGAGGACGCCGCGAACGCACGCGCGAAAGTGCGTCGCCCCACGGACGGGGAGCGCCTCAACGTCGAGTGGAGCTTCTTGGAGCCAGGCAGAGTTGTCGGCAATGAAGACGAGCGCGTCGAGACGGACCTCGCGGCCCTCAGCCAATCCTCCGCCGGAAACCATGACGATGGGAATCGGAAAAATTGCAACTTCACCGAAAAGTCGCTAAGACACCTGCCCCACGGTGGGCGCCAACTGTCGTGGTTCTAAGTCTGACAGTAGAGGAGGGGGGTAGGTATGGAGAGGCAAGATCCCAGCTACGGTGAAGTTGTACACACGAGTTTACGAGTTCAGGCCCTTCTCGGAGGAAGTAAAAGCCCTACGCCTCGGAGCCCGGAGGCGGTCGATTGGTTTATGCGTGTGAATGTTACAGGGGGTGCGAACCCTTGTGCCAGTGGAGGGGGGTGGCTTATATAGAATGCGCCAGGACCCCAGCCAACCCACGTTACAAGGGGTTCAATGTACATAAAGACGGGGCGTTACTGATAACGCCAGCATCAAGTGCTATAAATGGCTTTAAAGACTACGGAGTGAACGCCTGACCGTTGCAGTGCCGGTCGACTCCTGATCTTTGATAGGTCGAGTGCTTCTTCATATGATCGAGTGACCACACGAAGGCCCGATCTCCGAGTGGTTGATGCGTCGAGTGGATGGCAATCGACGCCTTGGCAGGACCCTTCTTGTTGCCCTTTAGGTTTCTTTGCTTCTTTGATAATGACCCTGGATAGAGCTCATAGGTCGGGCCTATGACCCTACCCCAGGTCTATGTCATCATCATTCGCCGCCAAGGAGTGGGGCCGGGGCACCTCCATTTTAATTACTACCGAGTCTGCTTTGAACCGTTTATGGTTTATGCATTGAACCGTTATATCTGCGGTACTGCTTATATCTGAATTATGCTAGTTGATGCTCTATTTATACTCTGTTGTGCTTATGATGTGTGCTGCCGAAGTGTGGTGGTAACCTCACCAACTAGCCAAAGAGGTTACCACACATCAGGCCTTGCATACAACCAAACACCATGCCCTGGGTTTGTGGACTAACATGCAGGCAACCAAACACCAGGCAGTGTGGTTCAGCCCATGCAGGTAAGAGGGCATGCAGGCAACCAAACAACATGCATATGGTGCATTTGAGGCTGCATTTGCATAGTCAGGTTGGGTGGAAAAGTGTATGCAATGCGGGTACTGTAGCGCACGGCAACCAAACACGCCCTATATCTTCATTGAGGAAACGTAGATAAGCATCGGTGGTATGATGCCTCGTTGATATCCCAGCAAGGGGCCAGGTTGATCGCGCACATATGGTTAGTGGATACTCGCTAGCCACGACATCGACACTCGATGTAAATTTTATTATGCTTGAGGTACTTTATTACTTCGGTGAATCTTTGATTGTAATTTTTTATTGATAGTTTACTAAGCTGACCGCTCGGTATAATTCCTATGAATCTTTATGGTATAACCGATCCTTTTCTGATAAAGAAAATCACCTAGTACGTAGTATTCGCTCCGTCCTAAAATAAGTTAGTACAAAGTTGAGTCACTTAATCTGGGATGGAGGGAGTACTAAATAAGCTTGTGGTTATTTATAGAAAAAAAGAAAGTGAGAATGGCATGGATTCACTTACAGGAAATATAAACCAAACAAAATGGGAAATTATTAGCCGGCAAAAGGAAGGTGACGGAGTTGCTGGGAAGACTGAAACCCGAATCGTCTGTCAAAGATTGCCATGTCGAAGGGATTCTCGACCTTTCTCGTTTATTACCCACAAACAAATCTGCCAGTCGAGTGGACACCATGTCGATGTCACCCTCGGCGCACCGCAAGCGCCGCCCTTCGGCCGCGACTGCCACCAACAAGCGCCGCCGCCGCGTGTCCTCCTCCTCCTCCGCCGCCGCCGCCGCCTCGGAATCCTCCGATGTCTCCTCCTGGGGGTCGCCGCTTCCCGCAGACCTGGTCTGCCTGATCGGGTGGCGGGCGCTGGCCGGCGACCTGCGCGACTACGTGCGCCTCCGCGCCGTCTGCCGCGAATGGCGCTCCGCCACCGTCTGCCCGCGCGGCCGCGGCCTCCACGACCCGCGCTTCCACCCGCGCCGCTGGATGATGCTCCCCGAGGGCCACGGCATCCACCCCGGCCACCGCAAGCTGGGCGGGTACATCCGCTTCATCAACCTGTCCACCGGCGCCATCGTCCGCGTCCGGCTCCCGCTTTTCAGCAGCCACTGCATCCTCGACTCCGTCGACGGGATCCTGCTGCTGCAGCGGGACGAGGACACCGTCATCCGCCTCCTCCACCCCTTCACCGGCGACATTGTGGACCTCCCTCCGCTCGCCACCCTTCTGACAGGGTTAACACCCATCCAGATGAAGATGTTCAGCTGGAACGTTCTGAGGACCGTCGGTGCTACCGCATTCACAGTGAGCGCAGATGGAGTCGTCACCGCCATGATTGGGCTCTTCAAATTGGGACGGGTAGCCTGTGCCACCACCATGGACCAGCAATGGAGGCTCTCGACATGGAGCATATCAAATGGTTGGAGGCCGCTGTCGTTCCAAGGCAAGATGTACACGTTGCACACTCCCACAAATGGCAGCGAGCTTCAGATCTTCCAAATCGAGTTACCAGGGCCCGGGGAGAAGGAGGACTTTGATAGAATCTTGTGCTATCTACCAGCACCTAAGTTGATTGCCACATGTCTGGCAGGCAAACCTCGGAGGCCTTTTTACTACCTCGCAGAATGTGATTCGGAGATCCTGGTGATCGGCCGTTGCCTTACAGATTCACTGCACGTTGAGGTGTACAGACTATCTGACATCATCCAAGACAGGATTGTCCCGGTAACGAGCATCGGAGGAAATGCTCTCTTTATTGAAGAAAGGGTCTTGAGTGTCAGCAGTAGAGTGCACCCCACCATTGTAGGTGACTCTGTTGTACATCTCCATTGCAAAGAATTTTATCTTGGGCATTACCAACTTGCCACTGGGACATGGTTGCCAACAGCGGATGGGTGTGCCAGAGGTGGTGTACCGAGCCCTTGTAGCCTCATCTACCATATCTTCACCTGTTGCTGTCGACCGACTTGGTGAGCGAGTCGTTTCCATGCTTTGCTGTTGCTTAATTGGAGCCTATATATGCTACTTGTTGAGCTGATTGTTTTCACACCTACGCCGTGCTTGTAGGAACAAAGGGGGGCTTCTTTATCAGGGTAATGTGCAACCTAGTTGGAGAGTGAAGAGAAAATGGCGTGAGGGGGTGAGTATGATCTGGAATACCTCAATGGTCGCAAACTTATAAGTAATATCATATCAGTAGGGTAACTTTATCTTTTGACCATTGATTAGATTTGAGATATACAACATACCATTCGTGATTGCACAAACATAAGTTGCTACAATTCTTCTTTGTCTTTACAACTAGTGAAATAACACTCTGTAGACACTAGCTACACCTATAGTCATTGGAAATATATGTGGTGTGATCACCATTTGTGATATGAATTGTGCAATCAGCTTTTGCTTGGGCACCAAATTAGCATGGGAATTTGCCCGAAACTCCATTTTCCAAGAAAACAGACACAGACTCTGACTGCGTTGTAGTGTTGAATATATAACCGGGGCAAAATATTTACAATAGGAAGTGTTACAACTTTGAAGCCTATGGCTGAAATGGAACTCAATTTGAACTGCGTAAAAAACTCAAAGAAATAATTTTATGGTCCTTCTTGACTTAATCAACCATGAATTCCTGGTTGGGCAGCACTTGTTGGTTCTGTGCTTCCAAGTACACCAGGCATGCATCAAGCATGAAAACCTCTTAGAAAAAGGGGCACTGGAAATTTTGTTTCCCCTGATGCATCATCTCTGCTCTGTCATGCCCAGCCGTAGCTGCCAGACAACACCCATTGGTGTTGCTGAAAGCACACTGAAGAAAGAAGTGTCTTGATGTCTCCTCTGTGTTCTCCATAGAGCATCCTTCTTGATAGCATTTACTGTCTTTTAAGCTACATCTCCGAGCATCACAACCCCGTGGGTTTCTCCTTAATTAGCATGCATGTGGCACTGTTCTGATAACCTTGCAGCATGATCACATTCATCATGTGTGGTACTTGGTTTGTCACTGTTGAGTTTTGTTAGAGAAGAGAAAATGCAAGTGATTTTGCCAAGGTCTGCATTGTTTTTTGCATTGTTGGGGGTCACTTTTGTCATGTGTGGTATGGTGTGTCAATGTTGAGTTTTGTTGGAGAAGAGAAAGTGCAAGTGGTATGTATGCATAGGTTTTTGTATCGTTAGTGAGTCAAACACATGTATTACTAGCATGGTACTTCGACGGATTTTATAGTAACTAACAAGGATAGTGGTGGACTTAATCTTGTCAACTGTGATGCATTTGCAGATTCGGTAGCTCGTCAATTACATCTTGATACTCGGTTGTGTATCTCTGTTTTGCATTCGATCATATTGATTTAGTTTTCTTTTTGTGTATTTCTGCTTCGATCATATTGATTTAATTAGTAGTTTTCGTTTTACAGGGATTTGGCTAGTGGTTTAACAGTCACTGATCTGATATCTGTTTTCTTCTTGCCCTTTTGCTAGGCCTAAATGGTTCTCGTGTCACAGAAAAGGAGCGGAGACTAAACTAAATTATCTATCACGTTTTCCTTTTGGCAGTGGCACTCTATTTTCAAGGCAGTGTCAGACTTTTAAATTATCGTAATCTTTTCGCTAAATAATTGTAATCTTTATGTTTAAAAAATACAAGTTAATGCATCCTTTTTATACTATGAAATTGTTCTAACGTAGTTCTGTACTTGTTTATCTCCAAATCAGCTTATATCACTAGTCTCATTGATTTTCATCTTGCACCTGAATAAGCAACCAGGACTTGTACATGTTTTGTTATCATGCATAATCTTAATATCTTTTCTATATCAGCATAAGGTATTTCCTCCAGTTCATTGCCCTCACTCCGCTTACCTGCTCGCTCCTTCCAATAGGAAATCAACTTCTTCAACCGCATGATTTCTCTTGGGGCAACATGCTTTCTCTCGTGCAACATATATACATACAGCACAAAAACAATGCCATTGAACACCTGCATAACAAGTTTGAAAATTCAGTCCAAAACCATGGAACAGAAATATATCACAGGAGCTAAGCACCTGATGGATGGAACACATAAATATCACGAGATAAGCATATTATGCAAGAAGATTCAGTTAAAATTTTCATATCTCTTTGTTTTGTCGACCGAAAATGCAAATGACTCTTCATCTCTTTTCTCTGACCAACGGAAGCATTGTCTCTTGATCTCTTGGATCGTTTCCTCGTCAACACTCAATCAAGCGACTGTTCGTTCCCAACGAGGCATTGAATTCTGACGCGATACACGAGGAGTCCTTCCCTGTTCCATTCAGTAAAGAAGAAGTTCACGGATTCACATCTGCCCACTGCAGCTATATAATGCAGGAGCTGGTAGTTCGATCGACCAACGCACAAACACCTTCTCCCATGGCCAAACCAGAACCCCATATCTGCATGACCCTTACCGTCGCCGCGAGAAGGATCTACGACTTCAAGGTTGAGGGCTACTCCGTCGCCAAATCGATGACTTCCGGCGGCAAATACTTCCAGTCCGACACCTTCAGCGTCGGCGGCTACGACTGGGCCATGCGCTTCAGCTACAACGCAATGTTTGGTAGTACATCGTTCTACCTCGTTTGCCTGAGCAAAATCAAGTCTGAAGTCGGCGTGGTCTCTATGTGCACGCTGCTCGAAAAGTCCGGCAAGCCGTCGGCGACGATCGAGCAGAGGCTGTCCACTATATTCTCATGCTGCGGTCAGCGGGAAGTCTTCGCCGGTTTCATGAGCGAGGAAGATTTCAAGGATCACCTTCAGGGCGATTGCCTCACTATACGCTGCACCATCTCTGTCCTGAGAAATCCGATGACTTAGAGGAACAATCTACTTCATGCTACTCTCTCCGGTTCATAATAAGTGCCGTGGTTTGTGAGATTGAGATTGGGTTTATGTATGCATGGGCGATGATGTATTGATATCGGCTGTCAAGCTCGTTATGTAATGAATATTTAAGTTGCGCGTATGAACTTTGAATTTGCAGTTTTTTTTTAATTTTTTAGAAAAGGAGAATGTACCCCGGCCTCTGCATCTGAACTATGCATGCAGCCATTTTATTAAATTATTCACAAAGACCTTACAAGGTACTCCCTCCGTCCCATAATATAAGAACGTTTTTGACACTACAGTAGTGTCAAAAACGTTTTTATATTATGGGACAGAGGGAGTAATACATAAGCAAGCCTAAAGCCAGCATCTTGACAACACCTGTCGTTACTCCTATCCCCTTGATGAAGAGGTGTCGAATGTCCAAACCTAATACCAAACAGACATCGCACCAAAGCCTACCATCTAAAGCCGGATGTCCCAACCAAGCCACAATACCTGGACTGGAGCACAGACGGTCCGGCGCACTCTCAGTGGGCACCACATGCGCTTACTGCAAGGGCCGTCACCTCCATCTTTCATCGATCCATCTTCAGAGTAGATACGGACGCATCGACTTTGCCAGGCCTCTCTGCCATCGACGTCAGACAACGTCGTCCCCCCTGCGCGAGTCCATTGCCACACATCGGACACCGAGTCTCCACGGCGCCACGCCGTCGAGATCCGCCACCCTCAGTGTGTAGGATGAAGCATCACTCCACCACATGTGCACTCGAGTCGGCACCTGCTCCACAACGATGCCTCCAGCAAGGAGCGCGATGCGAGACGTCGCCATCTTCTGATCCGATAACAGATCTAGGGTTTCCCCCGAAGCAGGCCGAAAGGAGCGAAGCGACATGCTATGACGATGCCTTCAACAAGGTAACACGCCAAGGAACGCCGCCATCGTCCGCCATGACCATAGTCGAGGCACATTCTTTACCGGTTGTCTTATCGCTCCAAACTCACCCCTGGACAAATCTAAGAGCAGACCCGCCGCCACCTCTTGGCCGGCCGCCACGACCACGTGAACGCGCAGCCTGGGCGACCGCCGCCTCTGCACCGCCTTCCTGGCCGCACCTGACTTGGAAAGCCCGACCCAGGGCCAAAGATCAGAGAAGGGATCCCCAGATCCAGGAGACTGAGCCAAGGCCGCCGAGCTGGGATAACGGCCAGGTCGCAGCCGTGTCACGCGCCACCGGAACGCCGCCGCGCGCCATCCCGCGCTGGTGGCCGCCGCCGCCCGCAGCTCCAAGCTGCTGGGATAACGGCCAGGCCGCAGCCGGCGTCAACCAATACAAGTCCGCACAGACACAATGTCGTAAAAAATCACACACACGATTGCACGAAGGTTGAGAACAACAAAATCATTCAAAGAGAGAGCGACAAACAACCCTGCCTGTTTCACCATCTCGTACTACATATTATTGTGAAATTCGTGATCCGAAATTCTCGCTCGGATCTTGCTTGATCTGTTTAAGCTGGCTCCATGGCAGCTGGCTGCTGCCATGCTTCCTGCTTTCCTCACGCGACACCTTCACCATCTCCTCCATCTTGGGAGTCAGGTACGCCCGAGCCTTGCTGCTAGTGGACGCCGAGGCCCGCTGCTGCGCGTGCGAGCTCATGCCGGCCAGTAGGCACGCGCGCCCCGCCCGCAGGTACTCCAGCGGGCCGCGCACGCAGGC
The DNA here is from genome assembly GCF_018294505.1 of Triticum aestivum. Taxonomy (NCBI): domain Eukaryota; kingdom Viridiplantae; phylum Streptophyta; class Magnoliopsida; order Poales; family Poaceae; genus Triticum; species Triticum aestivum. The sequence continues at coordinate 590,346,597 of NC_057799.1, read as the reverse complement.
GGTCAGGTCACGCAGCTCCTCCTTCGGGGCTAGATAGCAACGATGCACTGCACAAATTCTCTGACACGGCAAATATGCACACTACACAGCCCCCTCCACTTGTGATGAACTTTGAGGACAGCTTCAACCAACAAGTAAGCAGCGGAATAACACAAACAACATGCACAAGTGACACAGGATTTAACGTGGAAAAACCTCCTCAACTTGAGGAGTAAAAACCACGGCTGTGGACCGACCGGTCCACACAACTTCACTATGAGAATGATGAGTACAAAGTCTTCTCTAGAACCACTAAAGAGATTTACAACACACTCTCCACGTTGCCAACCGGCAACAGCAACAACAACCACAAGAAGTAAGATTTCAGCAAAGCAGAGTTTACACAGCTTCTGTACCCTCCAGTGTGTTGCAAACTGCTCTTAAACTGCTGAACCAAACATCACCAAATTTGGCAAACAAGTAGACACACGAGTTCCTGAGATCCCCTCCAAATTTCAGCTCAATCGGACATCGTTTACCTATCCAAACTGTTCGTCTCCCAAAACTACTCTGTTCTGAAACTGCAGCAGTCAGAGCTAACAAAACCACTCTCAAATCTGATGCTCCACTCACCCAATCCTCAGACCAGCTAACCAGATCGAAGTACTCAAAGTAAGGAAGGAGCTCACCAAGTTTGGGGTCGATCCAAGCACGTTTGAGCCTCCAACCACCAGCTTGAATACTGTCTAGTCAGATACAGCAAATCTGGATAGAACCTCTACTTCTTCTTCTTCCTCTCTCTCAGGTTGTATTTTCTCTTGTGTGCTCTCACTCTCACTCTCACGAATGGTAGCCACCACCAGCAAGGGGTGGGGTGGCTAGGGTTTTCTCCTTGCTCCCTTCACCAGGAAACACTCACAACCGTTGGATGCAGCGAAGATCAACGGCTGACATGTGTTGGACTTATGGGCTGATGTTGGGCTGCCAACACACCTCCATGTGGAGGGACTTAGCCCAACAAACTCCCCCTCCCGACATCATGGAGGGTCTCACTGCCTTCCGGCAGCCATGCCAGCGAGCCGGCGGCATACTTCAAGCTTCTTCCTTGTCACCACTTTAGTCAACATATCAGCCCCATTGTCATCGGTGTGAACCTTCTCAAGTTGCATTTTCTTGGAATACAACACATCTCGAATCCAATGATAACGGACTTCTATATGCTTAGACCTTGAATGAAAGCTTGCATTCTTACTCAAGTGGATAGCACTTTGGTTGTCACAAAACAACACATACTTGTCTTGCTTAAAACCAAGCTCACAAGCCAACCGTTTCAGCCACAATAGCTCTTTGCTCGCCTCTGTTACAGCAATGAATTCAGCTTCAGTTGTATTCAGTGCCACACACTTTTGCAGCCTGCTTTGCCATGACACCGCTCCCCCTACATAGGTAACCAAGTAACCTGAAGTAGACTTCCTTCTGTCAACATCTCCAGCCATGTCAGAATTTGAAAAAGCAATCAGCTTGGCCTCACCGTCACCGAAGCAAAGTTTCAGATTGTGCTGCCCCGAAGATATCTCAAAATCCACTTCACGGCTTCCCAATGAGGTCTTCCTGGATTGGACATAAATCTGCTCACAGTACTAACCGCATGAGCAATGTCAGGCCTTGTACACACCATAGCATACATCAAACTCCCAACGGCTGAAGCATAAGGAACATGATGCATTTCCTTTTTCTGCTCATCAGTGGTAGGACATTGCTTTCTGCTCAACTTGAAATGGGCTGCTAGTGGACAACTCACAACTTTAGCATTTTCCATCCCGAACTTCTGAAGTACCTTCTTAATATACTTCTCTTGAGACAAGTACAGCTTGTTGCAATTTCTGTCTTGCTCAATTCTCATTCCGAGAATGTTCTTTGCTGGACCTAAGTCTTTCATAGCAAAACATTTGCTCAACTCCTTCAACTTAGCAATCCTAGAGACATTCTTGCCAACAATCAGGATATCATCAACATAGAGCAATAATATGATGAAATCATCACCTGAGAACCTCTGAATAAACACACAATGGTCTGAGCTACACTTCTTGTAGCCTTGCTCCCCCATGATAGTTTCAAACTTCATGTACCATTGTCTTGGTGCTTGTTTCAGGCCATAGAGACTTTTCTTCAGCTTGCACACATAGTCTTCTTTGCCTTTCACAAGAAACCCCTCAGGTTGCTCCATGTATATTTCTTCCTCCAACTCACCATGAAGAAATGCAGTCTTCACATCCATTTGCTCAACCTCCAAGTTGAGACTTGCTGCCATGCCAAGGATTACTCTTATAGATGCCATCTTCACAACCGGAGAAAAAATTTCATCATAGTCAATGCCTTCTCTCTGGCCAAATCCTTTTACAACTAGCCTGGCTTTGTACCTTGGATGTGATGTGTGCTGTTCTTGCTTGATTCTGTAGACCCACTTATTCTTCAAAAATTTCTTGCCCTTGGGCAACTTCACCAACTCATAAGTATGATTCTTATGCAAGGAATCCATCTCTTCTTGCATAGCCTTTTTCCACTCCTTCTTGTGCTCATCTTTCATTGCATCTGCAAAGCATTCATGTTCTGAACCGTCAGATAATAACACCACGTATTGATCTGAGGGATACCTGCTGGAAGGAATTCGACCCCTGTTGGATCTTCTGAGTGGAGCAGCTGGTGGACTTTCTGGTGCTGGTGCTTCCTGCTGATCCGTATCATCAACTTCAGCATCATATTCTTGCTGCTGCTGTTGGGGAGCTTCTTCTTCACCTGTACCACCATATACATCATCATGTACATCTTCTGCATCTGCTTCAACTTGCACAGGAGCTGGAGCTGCAGGAACTGGGTCAGAATCAATCATGTCTTGCTGCTGCTGAGGAGGAACCTGCCCCTTTGTCTTCACAATATCCTCAATTGTTTGGTCTTCAACAAGCACAACATCACGACTTCTCACAACTTTCCTTGCTATAGGGTCAAACAGCTTGTAGCCAAACTCATCACCACCATAGCCAAGAAAGATACACTGTCGTGTCTTCGAATCAAGATTTGACCTTTCATCTTGAGGAATATGAACAAAGGCCTTGCACCCAAAAACCTTCAGGTGGTCATGTGAGACGTCCTTGTCACACCAGACCCTTTTAGGAACATCTCCCTGCAAAGAATAACTTGGTGAGAGATTAATAAGATAAACTGCAGTCATCAAAGCCTCACCCCAAAAGTGTTTACGTAGCTTTGCACTTGACAGGAAGCATCTAACTCTCTCCACAATTGTCCTGTTCATCCTCAAGACCATTCAGCTGTGGTGTCTTCGAGGGAGTAAATTGATGCCTAATACCTTGCTGCTTGCAATATGCATCAAATGGCCCAATATACTCTCCTCCATTATCAGTGCGAATGCACTTGATCTTCTTCTCAATTTCTCTCTCAACCAAGGCTTGGAATTGCTTGGATACACCTAGTACTTGATCTTTGGTCCTCAAAGTGAAGGCCCAAACTTTCCTGGAAAAGTCATCAATAAAAGTCACAAAGTACTTAGCACCACCAAGAGATCTTACTGACATTTTGCAAACATCGGAATGTATCAAGTCCAGCTTCTCGGGCTTCTTGTGAGGAGGTAGAGTCTTGAAGGCAACTCGGTGTTGCTTCCCTGCTAGACAATCTGAACATTTCTTGATGTGAACTCCTTTCACACTCTTCAACAATTTTTTCTTCACTAGCACTGTCATCCCCTTCTCACTCATGTGCCCAAGTCTCTTGTGCCATAGAGCACAATGGTCATCCTTCTCTAGTGCATTGAAAGAAGCACTAAAGAGCTTAGCATGAACATGATACAACACTGAGACCATTTTACCTCTTGTAACAATCATGTTGCCTTTGGTGAGCTTGTACTGCCCCTTTCCAAAACTGCTCAAGTAATCATCTCCATCAAGCAAACCAACTGAAATAATATTGAGACGAAGTGCCTCAACATGCCTCACAGATTTGAGGACTAACCTTGTACCATTTGTGGTCTCCAAATGCACATCTCCTTTTCTAATGATGGCTGGTCTATCATTGTTCCCCATCTTCACAACACCAAAATCACCTGATATATAGTTAGTGAAGAGCTCTCTGCGAGATGTAGCATGAATGGTAGCACCGCTGTCCGGTATCCAAATCATATCGTCACCATCCACAAGGTTGACGGTTTCATCAGAAACAACAGTGATCTTCTCCTCAACAGTGGAACCAAATCCGCCCTCATTTTCTTCATGCATAACAAGCATGATGTCCTCTTCTACTGCAGTAACTCGGTTGCCCTCTGTGGCACTATCACTGTCAACTTGCTTCTTCTTTTTCTTTTTGTCTTTCTTCCACTTGTCACATTTCCACTTAATGTGGCCCTTCTGATGGCAGTGATGGCACTCATAATCAGCATACTTACTTTTTGATTTGCTCCTACCTCTTTCTGCCCCTTTACCTGGACCTCTGCTCTTGCTTCTCCCCCTGGACTGAGTGACCAACACCTCTGAATGTGAGGAAGAACTAGCTTCAGCCACCTTTCTGGACTCTTCATTTAGTACCCTAGTTTTCACAAGATTCCAAGTGACAACTCCATTAGGTGCTGAATTGCAAACCGTGACCTTAAAGGTCTCCCAGCTATCCGGTAATGAGCCTAGTAGCAGCAAAGCTCTCGCTTCATCTTCAAATGTAATTCCCATTGAAGAAAGCTGATTTATAATGCCTTGGAATGTATTCACATGATCTGCAATTAGAATGCCCTCTTTGTACCTCAAGCACATCAATTGTTTGATCAAGAATATCTTGTTTGTACCTTCTTTTCGGGCAAACAGCTCTTCCAATTTCTGCCATAAGGTGCGTGCATGTGTCTCATCAATGATATGGTTCAAAACATTGTCATCGACCCATTGTCGAATATACCCACAAGCTTGGCGATGAAGTACCATCCACTGACCTTCCTCAATGCCCTCTGGCATCTCAGTGGAGAACACTGGCTTCCAGTATTCTTTCACATACAACAAGTCCTCCATCTTGCCCTTCCATGCTTGATAGTTTGTACCATTCAAAGATATCATTCTGCTGGTATTCACTTCCATCTTTTACCACAAGAAACTCAGCAATTTGCACAAGCAAACCAAGGCTCTGATGCCACTTTGTTGGGGCTGGACAGCAACAATGCGCTGCACAAATTCACCGACACGGCAAATATGCACACTACACAGCCCCCTCCACTTGTGATGAACTTGAGGACAGCTTCAACCAACAAGTAAGCAGCGGAATAACACAAACAACATGCACAAGTGACACGGAATTTAACATGGAAAAACCTCCTCAACTTGAGGAGTAAAAACCACGGCTGTGGACCTACCGGTCCACACAACTTCACTATGAGAATGATGAGTACAAAGTCTTCTCTAGAATCTCTAGAGAGATTTACAACACACTCTCCACGTTGCCAACCGGCAACAGCAACAACAACCACAAGAAGTAAGATTTCAGCAAAGCAGAGTTTACACAGCTTCTATACCCTCCAGTGTTTTGCAAACTGCTCTTAAACCGCTGAACCAAACAGCACCAATTTTGGCAGACAAGTAGACACACGAGTTCCTAAGATCCCCTCCAAATTTCAGCTCAATCGCACATCGTTTGCCTACCCAAACTGTTCGTCTCCCAAAACTACTCTGTTCTGAAACTGCAGCAGTCAGAGCTGACAAAACCACTCTCAAATCTGATGCTCCACTGACCCAATCCTCAAACCAGCTAACCAGATCGAGGTACTCAAAGGAAGGAACAAGCTCACCAAGTTTGGGGTCGATCCAAGCACGTTTGAGCCTCCAACCACCAGCTTGAACACTGTCTAGTCAGATGCAGCAAATCTGGACAGAACCTCTACTTCTTCTTCTTCCTCTCTCTCAGGTTGTGTTTTCTCTTGTGTGCTCTCACTCTCACTCTCATGAATGGCAGCCACCACCAGCAAGGGGTGGGGTGGCTAGGGTTTTCTCCTTGCTCCCTTCACCAGGAAACACTCACAACCGTTGGATGCAGCGAAGATCAACGACTGACATGTGTTGGACTTATGGGCTGATGTTGGGCTGCCAACACACCTCCATGTGGAGGGACTTAGCCCAACAAGATCTAGGAGACTGAGCCAAGGCCGCCGAGCTGGGATAACGGCCAGGCCGCAGCCGCATCACGCGCCACCGGAGCGCCGCCGCGCACCATCCCGCGGTGATGGCCGCCGCCGCTCGCAGCTCCAAGCTGCTGGGATAACGGCCAGGCCGCAGCCGGCGTCAACCAATACAAAGTCCGCACAGGCACAATGTCGTAAAAAATCACACACACGATTGCACGAAGGTTGAGAACAACAAAATCATTCAAAGAGAGAGCGACAAACAACCCTGCCTGTTTTACCATCTCGTACTGCATATTATTGTAAAATTCGTGATCCGAAATTCTCGCTCGGATCTTGCTTGATCTGTTTAAGCTGGCTCCATAGCAGCTAGCTGCTGCCACGCTTCCTGCTTTGCTCACGCGACACCTTCACCATCTCGTCCATCTTGGGAGTCAGGTACGCCCGAGCCTTGCTGTTGGTGGACGCCGAGGCCCGCTGCTGCGCGTGCGAGCTCATGCCGGCCAGCAGGCACGCGCGCCCCGTCCGCAGGTACTCCAGCGGGCCGCGCACGCGGGCGGTCAGGTCACGCAGCTCCTCCTTCAGCACCTCGCACGTCGGATCACCAGCCGCCCCTGGTGCAGACTTCTCCACGGTCTTCAGCTGAGAATCCAGGATCCGAACAGCGCAGGCGTACTCTGCCCCCTCAGCGGCTACCTGTGCGGCCGCCATGTCTTGCGTCGCGGCAAGCCGGATCCATTCCCGCTCCACCTCAATGGATGGAGCGGGGATTTCGGCCAGCTCTAGCTCCAACAGCCGCTTGATCACCGCCGCCGGTGCGGCGACGTGGGCCGCCTGCGCTGTCGCGGCGTCCTTGTAGGTGCAGCTCACCTTGACAAGGCGGGTAACCGACTCCGTGGGTCTGACTCTCGGAACGTGCATGAGCACCAAGAAGCGCCTGTCCTCCCCACCGTAGAGCTCGCCAACGTCGATGGAGGCGACACGTCCATCGGTGCCCACGTGGTTGCCGTAGGAGCCGGACTTTAACTCCAGGACGCGCACGCCACGGTGCAGGCACGTCACGGAGATGCGCGCCTCCTGCACGGCGACCGAGAGGAGCCCGCCGATGCACTGCGCGAACGACTCCTTGATCCCTGCCTGATTCTCAATGAAGGAGAAGGTGCCGCCGGTGGCCTCCGCGATGCTGTGCATCACCACGGCGTCGATGTAGGTGCCGAGACCAAACGTGTGGATCGGCCCAGGCCGGGTGCCGACGTGCATGAACAACGGCGGCACGAGCGTCATGTAGTCCTTGGCACCGCCATTCTTTATGATGCCTAGCGGGATGAACGTGTCCGCGTACACACCGTCGGAGAGAAGGATCATACTGGCGACGACGCTCTCGGCGTCCGGCGAGAACCTGGGCACCCATACGGAGGCCCTCGCCGAGGTTGGTGCCCGTCCATCGGACGACAATGCCCTCAACCGCGAGCTTGGCCGAGCCCTTCCCCACGACCGTCATACGCGTGAGAGGGATCAGGCGGGTCGCCTCCCCGAAGAAGGACACCATAGACAGGTGGTCGTCGGGGCCGAGTTGGTCGATGACGAATCCCATGGCCTGCTTCAGCAGCGCCAGCTTCTGACCCTCCATGATGCCGCTGACGTCTAGCACGGTAACGAGGTCGAGCGGTGCGTGCGCCACGTCGGCTGGCGCCCTTGCGTGCACGAGCACCGCGAACTTGTCCCGGGACGCGCCCCTCCTGAGGGTCGGGAACTCACAGTGCGTCTTGAGGACCAAACTGCCGTTGGTTGGTGCGGCCGGCGCCCCTTCGGCCCGATGCTTCAATGGCTCGACGTCTTGGTACACGGCGACCTGGGCGTATGGAGTCGGCGGCGGCGGGGCGCGATGGAGAACCTTTGTGTTTGACATCGCTCCGCCGAAAAGTTTGTCCCCGACGGTCCGGGCAATCCGATGCTCCGACGGCCTGTCGTCTTGGTACACACCAGCTAGGGCCTGCGGAGTTGTCGGCGGCGCGGCTAGACGGGGAACCTTCCTGCTTGACATGTCGCTCGATGGATAACCAACGTTTGTTGCTAGCTAGGGTTCGTCGACTGGATCGCTTATAAGATGTATGTTTGGGCCAGAGCCGCCCGAGGTTATACGGAAACAGAATCCTCTAATTTTGTGATCTTCCATGCATGCCGGAACTATCCAAAACATGTTTTCGGAGGAACAGAGAACTCAACTTATATTCAGTACTTTTTGGTAAATGAAAATTAGGGTATTGTTATGGCTATTACTGTTATATCTTTCCTAAAATCTAAAACGTGCACGCGCATTTATTGGACGAGTCAAGCGGCCGGCTCTCGACCGCACGATCGCGCCCGCGTTGGTCAGGTGCCACCTGGTCGGGATTGGCCCCGTCCGCGGTCGTGGGTGGTTTTATCCCCATCCGGACGTGAGGAGACCCACCTGTAGGTGATAGAGGGGGGTCGTGGGTGGTTATTTCGAAATCGGTGCCTAAAATCCCTCGCGTCGGTGCTCTCTTCTCATTTCATCTTCGTCTTCGTCGTCGCCAGCCTCTCCACCAAACGGGCTGCGATACGGGGAGGCTCGACGGAGTCCGCAAGTCGGCGGCGGGCTTGCGGGTGCACTAGTAAAAAACAGACCTTTCGTCTGGAACATTAGTCCCGGCCTGGTTTGGGCCCGGGACTAATGTGATCATTTGTCCTTGTCCCAATGGCTAGGAGCAGACGGGGGCACGACGACCATTAGTTCCGATTTAGTTTTGACCTATTTGTGAGTAGGGACTAAAGGGGTGGTGGCACGTGATGACCCACAAGCATATGGGATCAATCGTAGTCCTTTCAATAAGTAAGAGTGCCGAACCCAACGAGGAGCAGAAGGAAATGACAAGTGGTTCTCAGCAAGGTATTTTCTACAAGCACTGAAATAGTCGGTCATCACGTATTTTCTAGCAAGATAATTCGTAACGGACAAGTAACAAGTAGTTTGATAGCAAGATAATTCGTAACGGACAAGTAACGGTAACGGTAAATAAAGTGAAGCAAGGTAGCACAATCCTTTTGTGGCAAAGGACAGGCCAAAATGGTCTCTTATGATAAGCAAAGCTTTCTTGAGGCTGCACGGGAATTTAACCATGTCACTTTCATCATGTTGGTTTGATTCGTGTTCGCTACTTCGATAATTTCGTATGTGGGTGGCCCGGTGTTGTTCTTATTTGAACAAACCTCCTACTTATGATTAACCCCCTCGCAAGCATCCGCAACTACGAGAAAAATATTAAGATAAAATCTAACCATAGCATTAAACTTTTGGATCCAAATCGTTCACTTACGAAGTAGCGCATAAACTAGGGTTTAAGCTTCTGTTGCTCTAGCAACCCATCATCTAATAACTACTCCACAATGCATCCCCTTAGGCCCTAATATGGTGAAGTGTCATGTAGTCGACGTTCACATGACACCACTAACGGAATCACAACATACATATCATCAAAATATCGAACACATATCAAGTTCACATGATTACTTGCAGCATGACTTCTCCCGTGATGTAGCGACCAGACCTCAAACAGTCTGATCTCTGTACATCAGTGTCATCCCTGGATCGGTAATGCTGACACGCACAGTACTTGAGGATTTATAACAGAGTAGCAATCACACACTTATTACATCAAATATCTCAAGAGAGAACTTATTACAGTAATATGGCTTAAGGCCATCTAAAACGATAACAGAGGAAGGCTTGGAAGATAAAGTGAGTCCATCAACTCCAACAGCATAGCTGAGTGAAAGACAACGACCTATGGCACCTTACTCGTCGTCTGAAAAGTCTGCAACATGAAACGTTGCAGCCTGAAACGGGTCAGCACATGGAATATGCTGGCAATGTAACACATAGAGTAATGAACAGAATAAATGCTATCACTACATGCATATTTGGCTGGTGGAAAGCTCTATGGTTACAGTTTTGTATAAAGCCAATTTTACCCTACAACAAAGGAATAAATTTTATTTAACTATCATGGTGGTTGTTAAACATTGAGAAGGTTCCTCCAACTCAATCCCAATTAAGCATCATCATTAAACCCAATCAAGTTATATTAAGAGTGATGAGATCAACATGATAATCCAAGAACCAGATACTCAAAAAGTCCATAACCGGGGACACGGCTAACCATGATTAGTTTGTACACTTCGCAGAGGTTTGCGCACTTTTCCCCACAAGACTCGAATGCATCCATGGTCGAAGAATCAAGATACAGTCTTTCTGAAACAATAACTCTTTACTCCGGGTGGATAGTTACACCTACTTTCCCCTACATCTGCTAGCCCACCACTGAAAGAGGTCATGCAACTTACTCAACTATGCTAGAGCCCATAATTGAAAATTTGGGATGTTACAAACCTACCCCCCTTAAGATGAATCTCGCCCTCGAGATTCGGGTTGGTTAGAAAATAGGTGCGGGTGGTCCTTCCGTAGGTCTTCCTCTCGTTCCCAGGTGGCTTCATCCTCGGTATGGTGGCTCCACGAACTTTGCAGAACTTGATAACCTTGCTGCGTGTGACTCGGCTGGCAAACTCGAGAATCTTGACTGGTTTCTCCTTGTAGGTCAAATCGCTATCCAACTGAATCGCTTCAAGTGGCACTGTATCTCTTAGAGGAATATCAGCCATCTCTACGTGGCACTTCTTCAACTGGGAAACGTGGAACACATCGTGAACTCCTGACAATCCTTCGGGCAACTCCAACTTGTAAGCAACTTCTCCCATACGTTCCAAAACTTTATATGGTCCCACAAAACGTGGTGCTAACTTTCCCTTAACTCAAAAACGCTTAACTCCTCGAAGTGGGGACACACGAAGGTACACTCTGTCTCCGACTTCGTAAAATGTCTCCTTGCGTTGAGAATCCGCATAGCTCTTCTACCTGGACTGGGCTACCTTGAGTCTATCGCGAATCAACTTAACCTTCTCTTCAGACTCTTTAATCAAATCTGGTCCAAACAACTGACGGTCTCCAACTTCATCCCACAACAACGGTGTCCTGCACCTCCTTTCGTACAAAGCCTCGAAAGGGGCCATCTTCAAACTGGCTTGGTAACTGTTGTTGTAAGAAAACTCTGCATATGGCAAATTGTCGTCCCAACTAGATCCATAATCTAGCGCACAAGCTCTCAACATGTCCTCCAGAATCTGATTGACTCTCTCGGTCTGTCCATCTGTCTGTGGATGAAAGGCTTTACTGAATTCTAGCCTGTTACCCAAAGTCTCATGCAACTGATTCCAGAACTTTGAGGTAAAATATGTTCCTCTATCTGATACAATGGTCCTCGGAACTCCATGCAGACATACGATCCTGGTCATGTATATCTTTGCCAACTTTGCACTGGTGTAAGTGGTCTTCACTGGGATGAAATGAGCTACCTTCGTCAACCGATCGACTACAACCCAGATCGAGTCATAGCCTGAACGAGTCCTGGGCAATCCCGTGATAAAATCCATGCCTAGCTTATCCCACTTCCATTCGGGTATCGGCAATGGCTGTAACAATCCTGCTGGCTTCTGATGCTCTGCCTTCACTCTCTGACATACATCACAAACTGCTACATACTCTGCAATATCCTTCTTCATTCCGGTCCACCAGAAATTGTCCTTCAAATCCAGATACATCTTGGTATTTCCTGGGTGATCGAATACGACGAATCATGTGCCTCCTGTAGAATCAACTTCCTGATCTCCGGATCATTAGGCACATATACGCGGTCCTCAAACCATAAGGTATCGTGCTCATCCTCACGAAATCCTTTAGCTTTTCCTTTGCTCATCCTTTCCTTTATCTCGGCGATCTCCTTGTCCGTCTTCTGAGCTTACCTGATCTTATCCATCAAAGTAGACTGAATTTCCAATGCTGCTACATAGCCTCTTGGAACTATCTCCAAACATAGCTCGCGAAGATCCTCTGCTAACTCCTTGGGTATCTCTCCGGTTATGAGTGTATTGACATGGCTCTTGCGACTCAACGCACCAGCTACTACGTTAGCCTTTCCGGGATGATAGTGCAACCTCATATCATAATCCTTGATGAGCTCCAACCATCTCCTCTGCGTGAGATTTAACTCCTTCTGCGTGAAAATATACTTCAAACTCTTGTGATCCGTGTACACCTCACAATGGTTTCCGATGAGAAAGTGTCTCCATGTCTTCAACGCATGCACTACGACTGCTAACTCCAAATCGTGTGTAGCATAATTCAACTCATGGGGTTTCAGCTGTCGTGAGGCATAAGAAACAACTCTTCCATCCTGCATAAGCACTGCTCCAAGTCCTCGACGAGAAGCGTCGCAATACACTTGATAATCCTTGCGTTGATCTGGAAGAATCAACATTGGGGCTGTAACCAAACGTTTCTTCAACTCCTGAAAACTGGCCTCACATTCCTGAGTCCATTTGAACTTGGTGTCCTTCTTCAACAACTCTGTCATGGGCTTGGCAATCTTCGAGAAATTCTCAATGAACCTCCGATAGTATCCTGCGAGTCCAAGAAAACTCCGGATCTCTCCAACTGACGTGGGTGCTTCCCAATTTGTCACAGTGACAACCTTGGTGGGGTACTGCTATTGCTTCTCCGGATATAATATGTCCGAGGAATCCAACTTCCTTCAACCAAAACTCACACTTGCTGAACTTGGCATATAGCTGATGTTCTCTGAGCTTTCCAAGTACCAAACGCAAATGCTCCTTATGCTCCTCTTCATTCTTCGAGTAGACCAATATGTCATCAATGAACACCACGACGAACTTATCCAAGAACTCCATAAACACCTCATTCATCATGTTCATGAAATAGGCAGGTGCGTTAGTCAGACCAAATGACATAACGGTATGCTCATATAGCCCATACCTTGTGGTAAAAGCTGTCTTAGGTATATCCTGCTCTCGAATCTTCAGCTGGTGGTATCCTGATCGCAGATCGATCTTGGAAAATACTTTAGCTCCTTGCAACTGGTCAAACAAATCGTTGATCATCGGCAGTGGGTACTTGTTCTTGATTGTCACTTCATTCAATCCACGATAATCAACAACCATTCTCAATGATCCATCCTTCTTCTCCACTAGAAGCACTCGTGATCCCCAAGGTGACGAACTTGGGCGAATATAGCCTTTATCTAGTAACTCCTTAATCTGCTTCTTAATTTCCTCCAAATCCTTTGCGGGCATCCTGTACGGTCTCTTAGATATTGGCCCTGTGCCTGGCAAAAGCTCAATAAAAAACTCAATGTCTCTATTCGGTGGCATGCCTGGCAACTCTTCTGGAAATACATCAGGGAAATCCTTCACCACTGGTACTTCCTCCTGTACAACTCCTGATAAGGAATTCACTTGAGTCCTCTTCAGCACATGCCAGGATACATACTTAATTCTCCTTCCTTCTGGGGTGGTGAGCATAATCGACTTACTGGCGCAATCGATGTTTCCTCCATACATCGATAGCCAATCCATACCCAAAATCACATCCAAACCTTGCGACTCTAGAATTATCAGGTCTGGGGGGAAAACATGCCTACCTATGGTCAATGGCATCTGAAAACATCCTTGGCTTGCCATATGTTCCGCTCCTGGCGAGCTTACTAACATAGGTGTTCTAAGAACTTTGGTGGGCAACTTATACTTATCCACAAATCCCCTTGATATGTATGAATGCGATGCACCAGTATCGAAAAGAACGATTGCAGTAAATGACTTAACCAAAAACTTATCTATTACTGCATCTGGTTGCGCTTCAACCTCCTCCACGCTCACGTGGTTCACTTGTCCCCTGTTGAAAGGGTTAGGCTTCTTCCCAGAGCTTCCATTGCCGTTTCCATTCTTTGCTTCAGAACACTCCGTGGCGTAATGTCCATTCTTCCCACACTTGAAACACGTAATGTGACTTAGATCCTTCTTGGCGGGCGTTGCTGGGTTGGAACGGTTCTGGCCGTTGCTTCCTCCAATCCCATTCCCATTCTTGGGGCCACTATGGTTGTGAGAACTCCCTCCATTGTGATTGTGACCTCCATGGTTATGGTGAAGGTGTCCTCCCGAGTTCGGGGTAAAACGGGGTCTCTGCTGAGCTCCTGAATTGTACTTCCCTTGTCCATACTTCCTCTTGCGGTTGTCAATCTGCTGCTTCTTCCCTTTAATCATGAGAGATCTATCTACCAACTCCTGGTAGTTGTTTAAGGTTGCCACCATCAACTGCATGCTCAGCTCATCATTCAGTCCTTCCAAAAACTTCTCCTGCTTAACTGCATCCGTAGCGACGTCATCTGGGGCATAACGTGCTAACTTACTGAAATCATCCACATACTGGACAACTGTGCGTCCTCCTTGGCGCAAGTTGCAAAACTCACGCTTCTTCATGGCCATAGCTCCTGCTGAAACATGGGCAGTATGAAAAGCCTGCTAAAACTTATCCCATGTGACAGTGTCGATGGGGTAAGTGGCTGTGAAATTCTCCCACCATGATGCTGCGGGTCCATCAAGCTGATGTGCGGCAAAGCGCACTCTCTCCGCATCTATGCATCCTGCAGTGGTCAACTCCCTTCCAATCTTGCAGAGCCAATCATCTGCAACTATCGGCTTGGTGCTACTGGAGAACACCGGCGGATTCAGCCTTAAGAAACGGGCTAAGTGATCAACAGGTGGTGGTGGTGGTGGGTTGTTGTTGTTGTTGCTCCCCTAGTTCTGATTCTGAACTAGTATCTGCATCAATGCATTCTGCTGCTGGATCAACTGAGTGAGTTCCGGTGGGAAAGCAAATCCATTGTCGCGTCTCGGAGGCATCTGATGGGTTTAGAAAAGATGAGAAAGCAGAATAGAATGAGATCTAGAGAGAAAACACTACCCATATGCACATGAGACAAACACAAACATATCACTTCAATCAATTCAAACAAGGGCATACAATCGGTCTAACTATCGTTACAAAAGTGCTCGGACTATACTATATACATGGGGGAATACTACTACTAATATGGTGGTCGACTAGAAAACTTGATCGGTGGAAGACTCCATGATATCTGCTCTAGCTTCATCAACGTAGTCATCATCGCTATCGAGGTCCGAGTCGGTGTCGTCGATGATGATGTAGTTCTCCGGACAAATGGAATCGTCGTCTTCTCCTCCTGGTGCGGGGTCTCCCATGAATATTCCTAGTTTCCTCATCAAAACGTCATTCTTCTCCACGAGTATCGTCATTTCTTTCTCATATCCATCGCGTGTAGACTTGAGTTCTTCCTCCAGCTCTGTGATCCTGGCCATTGCCTTCTTCAGATCTATCGTGCCTGCGCACATCTGGTTCTCCTGGCGATGAATGCGCTGGTTTAACTCCTGGATGATAGCTGCAATTGATCTATCCTTCCTGGTGCTGATCATCTCCCATTGCTCATCTCGGCGCCCACAAATCTGGTAGATAGTATCCTTGAGATCCTTGTGGTAAACTTCTCCAATGCGTCCCATGGTGATGTGGGCTGCCATGCTCTTTCCTAGACTCCAGGTTGGTGCATCAAAGGAAAACTCTATGGGCTCAGTGGCTGGCATGAACGTCCTTCCTGGAACTTGAACTCAAATCATCGAACGCTCCTCTTCTGGTAAAGTGGCGATGTAGGTCCCGGTGAAGCTTGGTATTCCGATGTTCAGGTACCTAGTAACTTCCTTCAAGTGTCATCCAAAAGGTGTATCTTCATCCGGTTGTGTGAACTTGTCCCTTGCATCCGCCATCCTATAGAGTAGAAAAGGGAGAGGGGTCAGAAAGGAGAAGAGAGTAGTGATCTAGGGCTTTAGCTTAGTGGTCGTGTCCTATAGTCAGCGTGTGCTCTGTACCATCTTGTAGCGACCAGACCTCAAACAGTCTGATCTCTGTGCATCAGTGTCATCCCTGGATCTGTAATGCTGACACGCACAGTACTTGAGGATTTATAACAGAGTAGCAATCACACACTTATTACATCGAATGTCTCAAGAGAGAACTTATTACAATAATATGGCTTAAGTCCATCTAAAACGATAACAGCAAAAGGCTTGGAAGATAAAGTGAGTCCATCAACTCCAACGGCATAGCTGAGTGAAAGACAACGACCTATGGCACCTTACTCGTCGTCTGAAAAGTCTGCAACATGAAACGTTGCAGCCCGAAACGGGTCAGCACATGGAATATGCTGGCAATGTAACACATAGAGTAATGAACAGAATAAATGCTATCACTACATGCATATTTGGCTGGTGGAAAGCTCTATGGTTACAGTTTTGCATAAAGCCAATTTTTCCCTACAACAAAGGAATATATTTTATTTAACTATCATGGTGGTTGTTAAACATTGAGAAGGTTCCTCCAACTCAATCCCAATTAAGCATCATCATTAAACCCAATCAAATTATATTAAGAGTGGTGAGATCAACATGATAATCCAAGAACCAGATACTCAAAACGTCCATAACCGGGGACACGGCTAACCATGATTAGTTTGTACACTCTGCAGAGGTTTGCGCACTTTTCCCCACAAGACTCGAATGCATCCATGGTCGGAGAATCGAGACACAGTCTTTCTGAAACAATAACTCTTTACTCCGGGTGGACAGTTACACCTACTTTCCCCTACATCTGCTAGCCCACCACTGAAAGAGGTCATGCAACTTACTCAACTATGCTAGAGCCCATAATAGCTTGTGGCTGCACACGGAAGTTTCTAGCATGAATAATCTTATGATCCCTTTGAGCCTTGGTGGCGGACCATAGGGTGATCACACGGGTACTCCGGGGTCCCCTTGGACAACACTGGATTCTCCAGGTGCCCTGACAACCACTGGGTACTCCAGGGTGCCTTCAAGCAATCCACCCAGATGTGTATTAAAGTAGCCACCTTAAGTTAACCATTAATAATAACTCTCACATCTGTCATGAATCACTCGAACCAAACCACGTCTACAAGCATAGCATAGCAATATAAGCAACGTAGAAGTAACTCCCAAAGGTTTGATAATAAACAGGTGAATAGGTACTACCTCATCTACTTCCCAAAACCCACATGTTAATCAGATCCTAACCATGCAATTGTTTGAGGATTGATCTAATGCAATAAAACTGGGTAGTAAAGAGGTATGATCAAAGTGTCACTTGCCTTGCTGATGATCTGTGAAACTTAGAGACTCGTAGTAGCACGCTTCGCACTCCGGGTACTCTATCGCAAACAAACAAGCATACAATAAGCACCCAACTAGAAGCACGAGTAAAACTCAAATAAGAGATCTAACCAGAAAGTTCAACTTAAGAACTCCGGTTTGCAAAAAGAATCAAATCAAACGAAGCAACGAAACTCAAACTGCGAAAGAAACAAGATCCGTTTACTAATCTGGACTAAAGTCAAATTTTACAGTACCAAAATCTTGTTCAAGTTAGCTAAACATAAAGAGGGCTTCGAGACGAAGATCTAGGCGCTTGAATCGCCTGATTCTGATAGACGAGCGAAAAGATAAACTAAAATGAAAATCAAGGCAGAAATCGCGATCGAAAATAATCACGGAAAAACCCTGGAAAAAGAAAAACTGACGAACAGGCCAACGAACGAACGTTCGCTGTCTGCGACTAACGGATGAAAACCGTTCGTTAAAACGAGCGTACAAACGGGCGTTCGCTAAATAACTAAACCGGGAAAAAAATAAACCGATCTAAAAAAATAACCTAGGGTTTCTAAAAAAACAAACGGTTAACCGGAAAAAACCGGCGGCGGATCGGGCGGCTACCTTGGGATGGGGTCGGTGGGCGGCGCGACGGCGGCGACTCTGGCGATGGCTGGCTGGCGGGGACGGGTGGCGGCAGGGCTCCTGGGAACGGTGGCGACGCGGGCGAGAGGCGGCGGCGTCGAGACCCGCGGCGGCGGCGGCGACTCGCGGCGGCGGCGGCGATTGCTGGCGGCGGCGCTAGGGTTTTGGGGGGCTGGGCTGCGGCTCGGGCCTCCCGGCTCTTAAAGGCCGGCCGGGCGCAGTGTCCGGGTCGGACACGGCCCGTTAAGTCGGTTGGCGTTTTTTTTAAATAATTTTGCGCACAGAAAAACAAAGAAAATAAATACTAAACAGACTCCAAAAATCCTGAAATAAATTTTCCCCGTCCTATAAAAACATAGCAGACAAAGTGAACATTTATTTGGGCCTCTAATGCAATTTTGAAAAACGCATATGATCCTAATTCAAATAAAATAGCAATAAAACTCCAAATAAAATTCTTATTTGATTTTAATACTTAATCTCCAATATTTCTTTATTTTGGGGAAGTCATTTTATCCCCTCTCTTTTATTTTCATATATGAATTATTCAGAGAGAGAATAATTAAAATCAAGTGATCCTCTTTTCAAAATTTCAAGTCATTTTATCCCCTCTCTTTTAAAATCAAGAAATCGCAAATATGAAAATTAACGAAATCCCCAACTCTCTCCATGGGTCCTTGAGTTGCGTAGAATTTCTAGGATCAAGCCGAAATGCAAATAAAATATGATATGCAATGATGATCTAATGTATAACATTCCAAATTGAAAATTTGGGATGTCACACGTGACCTCAAGAACAAAAGTAACTACTCACAAATGATAACCATGCTCAAGATCAGAGGGGTATTAAATAGCATAATGGATCTGAACATATAATCTTCCACCAAATAAACCATATAGTAATCAACTACAAGATGTAATCAACACTACTAGTCACCCACATGTACCAACCTGAGGTTCTGGTACAAAGATTGAACACAAGAGATGAACTAGGGTTTGAGAGGAGATGATGATGTTGAAGATGTTGATGGAGATGGCCCTGTTGGAAATATGCCCAAGAGGCAATAATAAATTGGTTATTATCATATTTCCTTGTTCGTGATAATCGTTTATTATCCATGCTAGAACTGTATTGATCGAAAACTCAGATACATGTGTGGATACATAGACAACAACGTGTCCCTAGTAAGCCTCTACCGGACTAGCTCGTTGATCAAAGATGGCTATGGTTTCCTAGCCATGGACATGAGTTGTCATTTGATAATGGGATCACATCATTAGGAGAATGATGTGACGGACAAGACCCAAACTATAAACGTAGCATATGATCGTGTCAAGTTTATTGCTATTGTTTTCTGCATGTCAAGTACATGTTCATATGACCATGAGATCATGCAACTCACTGACACCGGAGAAGTACCTTCTGTGTACCAAACATCGCAACGTAACTGGGTGACTATAAAGGTGCTCTACAGGTATGTCCGAGGGTGTCTGTTGAGTTGGCATGGATCAAAGATTGCGATTTGTCACTCCGTATGACGGAGAGGTATCTCAGGGGCTGATACGTCTCCAATGTATCTATAATTTTTTATCGTTCCATGCTATTATATTATCTATTTTGGATGTTTAATGGGCTTTAATATGCTCTTTTATATTGTTTTTGGGACTAACCTATTAACCGGAGGCCCAGTGCCAGTTGCTGTTTTTTTGCCTATTTCAGTGTTTCGCAGAAAAGGAATATCAAACGGAATCCAAACGAAACGAAACCTTCGCGAGGATCTTTTCTTGGAACAAACGCAATTCAGGAGACTTGGAGTGGAAGTTAGAAACGCAACGAGGCGGCCACGAGGCAGGAAGGCGCGCCCAGGGGGGTAGGCGCGCCCCTCGCCCTCATGGGCCCCTCGTAGCTCCACCGACGTACTTCTTTCGCCTATATATACCCTAAAAACATCCAGGAGAGCCACGAAACCACTTTTCCACCACCGCAACCTTCTGTACCCGTGAGATCCCATCTGGGGCCTTTTCTGGCGATCTGCCGGAGGGGGATTCGATCACGGAGGGCTTCTACATCAACACCATAGCCTCTCCGATGATGTGTGAGTAGTTTACCATAGACCTTCGGGTCCATAGTTATTAGCTAGATGGCTTCTTCTCTCTCTTTGGTTCTTAATACAAAGTTCTCCTCGATGTTCTTGGAGATCTATTCGATGTAATATTCTTTTGCGGTGTGTTTGCCGAGATCCGATGAATTGTGGGTTTATGATCAAGATTATCTATGAACAATATTTGGTTCTTCTCTGAATTCTTATATGCATGATTTGATATCTTTGCAAGTCTCTTCGAATTATCGGTTTAGGTTGGCCTACTAGATTGATCTTTCTTGCAATGGGAGAAGTGCTTAGCTTTGGGTTCAATCTTGTGGTGTCCTTTCCCAGTGACAGTAGGGGTAGCAAGGCACGTATTGTATTGTTGCCATCGAGGATAAAAAGATGGGGTTTATATCATATTGCTTGAGTTTATCCCTCTACATCATGTCATCTTGCTTAATGCGTTACTCTGTTCTTATGAACTTAATACTCTAGATGCATGCTGGATATCGGTCGATGTGTGGAGTAATAGTAGTAGATGCAGAATCGTTTCGGTCTACTTAACACGGACGTGATGCCTATATTCATGATCATGCCTAGATATTCTCATAACTATGCGCTTGTCTATCAATTCCTCGGCAGTAATTTGTTCACCCACCGTAATATATGCTATCATGAGAGAAGCCACTAGTGAAACCTATGGCCCCCGGGTCGACTTTACATCATATAAGTTTCCGATCTACAATTCTAGTTTACTATTTATTTATTTAGCAATCTTTACTTTCCAATCTATACAACAAAAATACAATAAATATTTATCTTATTATCTTTATCAGATCTCACTTTTGCGAGTGGCCATGAAGGGATTGACAACCCCTTTATCGCGTTGCTTGCTGATACGTCTCCAACATTTCTATAATTTATGAAGTATTCATGCCATGTTTACAATAGTTTTATATGATTTTGGTATGATTTGATTAGAACTAACCCAGACTGACGCTGTTTTCAGCAGAACTACCGTGGTGTTGTTTTTGTGCAGAAATAAAAGTTCTCGGAATGCGATGAAAATCAACGGAGAATTTTTCTGGAAAAATATAAAAAATACTAGAACGAAGAGTTACCGGAGGGGAGGCCCGTGGGCCCCACGAGGGTGGAGGGCGCGCCCCTATGCCTCGTGGATTTCCCGTGGGGCCCCCTGACTTGTTCTCGATGTTAACCTCTCCTATAAATACCCAAACCTCCAGAAAATAACCTAGATCGGAAGTTCCGCCGCCGCAAGCCTCTGTAGCCACGAGAAATCAATCTAGGCCCTCTCTGGCACCCTGCCGGAGTTGCCATCATCACCGGAGGCCATGGAGGAGGATAGGAGAACCTCTCCCCATCCAGGGGGGAGGCCATGGAGGAGGAAGCACAAGGGGGAGAACCTCTCCTCCTCTCTCTCTCGGTGGCGCCGGAGTGCCATCGGGAGGGGTATCATCGCCGCGGTGATCGTCTTCATCAACATCACCATCATCATCACCATCCTCATCTCTTTTACGCGGTCCACTCTCCCGCACCCCGCTGTAATCCCTACTTGAACTGGTGCTTTATGCCACATATTATGATCCAATGATATGTTGCCATCCTATGATGTTTTCAGTAGATATCCTTTGTCTTTGGGTTGATTGATGATCTAGATTGGTATGAGTTGTATGTTTTATTTTGGTGCAGTCCTATTGTGCCCTCCGTGTCGCGCAAGCATGAGGGATTCCCGCTGTAGGGTGTTGCAATACGTTCATGATTTGCTTATAGTGGGTTGCTTGAGTGACAGAAGCATAAACCCGAGTAAGGGGGTTGTTGCATATGGGATAAAGGGGACTTGATATGTTAATGCTATGGTTGGGTTTTACCTTAATGATGTTTAGTAATTGCGGATGCTTGCTAGAGTTCCAATCATAAGTGCATATGATCCAAGAAGATAAAGTATGTTAGCTTATGCCTCTCCCTCATATGAAATTGCAATGACGACTACCGGTCTTGTTAAGATTGCCTAGGATAATTCCGCACACCGACCCATCATTATTCACACTCGCTATTTATAATATTTAGTAGTATATTCTAACTTTATGATAACAGCACCTACTTTTATATTTTAGCTCTCCGATACCATGCAAAGTTATCCTCTTCATACCCACAACGTAGTTTTATTTCTCGTTTTAGTTGGAAGCAAACATTCGGTGTACGTAGAGTCGTATCAGTGGCAGATAGGACTTGAGAGAATATTGATCTTACCTTTAGCTCCTTGTGGGTTCGACAATCCATACATATCACTTCCACCTATGGAAATTGCTATGATGATTCCCTGCACTTGGGGATTATCAAGCTCTTTTCTGGCGCCGTTGTCGGGGAGCAATAGCGTGGGGTTGATATTCTCGTGTGTGCTTGTTTGCTTTCTTCACTAAGTAGATTTTGTTTTTCCTTTTTGTTTCTGTTTAGTTGTGGGTGAAACATACAAAAAAAATTAGAATGAAATTACAAAAAAATTTACTTGCCTCTCATGCCTAAAAAGTTTTTCAATAAGAGAAGTGATTGGAAGGTTATGCATTGGAAAAGTGAGGGTCGACCTTGAACACTTGTGTTCATGCTCATGGAAACAATGTAAAAAAATTCATGGAAGTTTCTCTAAAAATAATTGTCCCCTTGTATATATCCATTGTATTATAAAAGTAATGTGCCCAGCTTTGGTTTTAGGATGATTAGATTGCTTGTTTACTTTGTCCAGTACAAAAACAGAAACTTTGGCTGTAGCGCGTGAATTTACATTTTTTACTGGAAAGTCAAATGGGTCTGAAACTTTTTGCACATTACTTCCGTACAATTTGTTTAAATTTTCATTTTTTTTAGAATTTTTGGAGTTACAGAAGTATACTAACCTTCCAGATTACTACAGACTGTGTTGTTTTTGACAGATTCTGTTTACTATGTGGTGTTCGCTTATTTTGCTGAATCTATGGGTAGTATCGGGGGGTATGAAGCATGGTGAAGTTGGAATACAGTAGATATAGTTCTAATATGAAATTGGAATGAGTTTGCAACAGTACCTAAAGGTAGTGATTTGCTTTATTATACTAACGAATCTCACAAAGTTTTTGTTAAAGTTTTGTGTGGATGAAGTGTTTGAAGATCGAGGAGCTATCAATATGAGAAGAATAAAGAGAGGCAAGAGTTGAAGCTTGGGGATGCCCAAGGCACCCCAAGTAAATATTTCAAGGATACTCAAGCATCTAAGCTTGGGGATGCCCCGGTTGGCATCCCATCTTTCTTCTTCAACGATTATCGGTATACCTCGGTTTTTATTTTGCTCACATGATTTGTGTCCTTTGTGTTTTTCTTTTTCTTTAAGAACCATGCTAGTATGAGATGTCCCTTCATCGATTTATAGAATGATTCATGTGCTTCACTTATATCTTGTGACGCCCGAATAATTAAGCTACAGTAAACCTCTGTTAATGATGCCACGTCACCACGGTAATTGTTCCTAATCTCGCGTTAGTTCAAAACCGATTCAAATTCAAATTCAAAATCAAGTCAAACGGTAAAAGTTTTCAAACATTAAAACTAAAATGTTTGGGTTGTGCCAAATAATGCATAGGTATTTATGGTGGAGAAATCACATTTTTATAAAATGTTAGACTACTCTAAAATGATTTAAACACTAGCAAAACCTATTGATTCAATATGTGCGTACGCACGCAGTCATCAGGGTATCCTTTTTAAAATTATCTTCCCGACTCAGGCGTCATTCCGGACATGAGTTGTTTCTCGGCAATTCAAACCTTTATTGATTGTCCAACTAAGTGTTTTCAACTTATCCATCCTTGATCAGAGCGTCTGCTTCTGATCCTTCTTTTTGGAAACCATAATTTCTTTCTTTTTAAGTGTCAGACTAATCAGGTGATTCTTGAATCTGAGGCCTCTGCATTCTTTCTTCCTCTGAGTGAGTACCGATACTCACATCAGCTCCATTGTGGATCACCCGATCCATTGTTGGAATGTCATCCGACAGTGTCCTTCATATTCAATCACCTTGTGAGTTCTTCCCCTGATACGTAGTGCCGTTGGTAAATTGTATCCTCTCCTTTTGTCACCCATGCTCTACTATCGAGCTTGTGTTATTTACTATTGAAGCTTGTGGTATATGTTCCCAAGATGACCCTAAGGGTTGAACCTATGCCTTTCCAGATCCGGGTAAACCCGAGAGCTATCACGAGTCGTACTCTTCTGGAGTTTTGCTAGATAAAATTTAAACATTACAACTTCTTTGAAAAATGAGAAGTGAATGAAAGGTTATGCATTGGAGAAGTGGGAGTCGACCTTGAACTTTGTGTTCATGCCCATGGACACGATGTATATCCTATCATAGAAGCTTCTTGTAATAATAACTATTTCCTTGATATGATATCGTCTGGTATCTGTGTATTGATCCTTTGCAATCGTGGTTCCGACCATATTTTCTCCTTGATTCCATTTCTCAGACAAGTTAAAGCACTTGTCTTTTGTTGATCGATACATCTCCACAACCTTTATTCTGATCTTCCTCGAGTATTACCCTCTGGTATCTCGAGAACTGTGTTGCTTCATGCGAGTCTTCATCTAGTATTGCTTCTCACCGATTTCAGATTCCCCCAGGTTCTTAGTTATTAGTCACTCGAGAACACCGATAAGTGAATCGATTCCGCACTCTGATTCAATAACTCTAAGTGATTTACGTTGCTTACGAGTTTAATAATCCTTCAAGTCATTCCTAGCCTTATCGGCTATATCATTATCGTGCAAACTTTTTACTGTGCTACCTGGTCCTTCTTCTCGGAGCACAATTTTTGACGATGAGCTAAGCTTACGTTGATTTTCCTCATCATATCATTTCGCCTTGAACAACTAGCTTGATTCCGAGTTTGTGTCATATCCGTGGTTTCAATAACTTTTTGCTCCATCCTTTCTTTTGCTTGATGTTGTCGATGAGCGATTATATCTTCATGAAACCTCTCGACAAATGTGTCATGATCATCATCAACATTCCGAGCTCTTCAAGGATATTGATTGAATCCATGTTGAGAAATACCATCCTTCCCCTCGATGTTTTGTGTTAATCATCGACCACTTTATTGCCTTCCGTTCAACACAAACTTTTTCATGTTCTGTGTTATACCTTGAGTTCCTTGCTACCCATCATTTTTTCTTCTTTACCTTGAAGTATTACCATATTTTATGTCAAGAATGTCATGCGAATTTCACCATGTCTTGAGAATCCTTGATACATAGTGATACTTCTCACCATCACCATTATTCCTTGTTCCTTGTGTTGTTTCTAACCGGGATACCGACAAATGCACTATGATGTGTAAAATTCAAAACTTCTAGCAACCCTATTGCTTGTAAGTTAATGGTCGATAGTTCATTTTACTTCTTTTGTCATTTAGTCACCATTCAAACATTGATCGTGCGACCCAGCCCATATTTCGGGTGCACCTTTCAATCAATGTTCAATTGAGTATGCTTTCCTCTAGCACACCATTATATCATTTGATCTGACAAATGTTATCTCCTTGTTCACATGACTGTGGAAACCCATCTTTTTGGAAATCTGGAGGAATTGTCGCTGAGTCAATCAGCCACCTCCTCACCTCTCCTTGGTTTAATGATGAACTCTTGTTTTGGAACTCGCTTCCATGGTTCATTTCCCGAGAATCTTACAATGTCATCCCGTCAATTTGTGTCGTACCTTCTCTTCTCAGGCATCCTAAGCCTAAGGTATTCTGACAACAATCAGATCTGAATCTCAGTCAGATATGATGGTTGGAACATATTTCAAAGAGTTATAACATTGGTCTTTATATGACCCGGTAAGGTGATGTCATGCCTGGCACACCTAGCCGGAGGGCCTATTGTTATAGCTTGCTTTTGGCAAGGTTATCCATTCTTCCATGAGGAAATTGTAAGACTTATTCTATAAGTTGTTCCTGATGGATCCTTTGTGTATCCATAGCCTAATCTTTACCTGATGACCATGTCAATGCTATCTCGAAGCATGACTGTGCTACTCCGATCATCAATAAGAGCACTTGAAGCACAATGTTGAATTCTCTTTATCAATTATCCAAACACTGTTGTATGGGTAATGTCATGAAATTTCTTCCCCCTTTCCTAAAGGGTTTTCTACGTTATATCCTGTCATGGATATCATGCTCTGCTTGTCCTTGGGAAGGATATACCCCTGAAGCACATTTTCCTTTCCATTGTTCTGTTTAATCGGATAATCGCTTTTTCCTTTCCATTGTTTGTTTAAACATTTCTTGTAATCTACTTATCTGAGCAGTGATAATTCACTGCTTAGATAAGCTCCTTGTTGTACCACTGTATCAGTAAGACCCTGTTACTATTGTTGATGACATTCCGGTAACCACCGATGGACGAGAACTTTGCCTATTGGTCCGCCTCGTTCAACGAGCAGGAAAATGGTTCTCTTCGTCCCTCGCCCTTGGTACCGATGTTGTTGCCGACATAACTGGCAGGCTATCCTCTGGCATGCCTTGCTTACATGATCGTGCAAGACATTACTACCCTTTCTACTTTTAACCCACATGGTGGGCCCATAACCCACAGTTCCATAGGATCGAAACCTGACACTCCTGTACCCCTTGTTTCCAAAGTTATTCCTCACGCGCGGCTTTGTATGTAATTCACGAGCCACCTTTCGAGAGATCACCAATTCTGGTATCCGAAACAATACTTATGCCCATTGCTCTGAACCCCTTTCACACTCTGTTTCAGGCATCGAACGATTGCCTGCCCGCTTGAAACTTGCCGTGATACCTCTTTATATTGCTCTCGATATTTTCTTAAGTTTCAATTCGATAGTTACTTTCCGCCACCTTCCCTGATGTTATCTACCACATAGTCAACCTTGTAGAGGTCCATTCTCCCAGAATACCCCCTTATTCTTTCGTAAGTACGATGAAGTTCCCGAAGAAAGGATGTCGATTTCATCACGATGACCTGAAGAAGAGAAACGAAGACATTAACGTAATGGATTGACCTCTTCGAGAAGAGCAACCAAGACCGAGAAGATCCGTTAGAATTTCACAACCACAAATTTCCCCCTTACACCACCTCTTAAATCTCGGGACGAGATTTCTTGTAGTGGAGGAGAATTGTGACGCCCGGATAATTAAGCTACAGTAAACCTCTGTCAATGATGCCACGTCACCATGGTTATTGTTCCTAATCTCGCGTTAGTTCGAAACCGATTCAAATTCAAATTCAAAATCAAGTCAAACAGTAAAAGTTTTCAAACATTAAAACTAAAATGTTTGGGTTGTGCCAAATAATGCATAGGTATTTATGGTGGAGAAATCACATTTTTATAAAATGTTAGACTACTCTAAAATGATTTAAACACTAGCAAAAACAATTATTTAAACGCTTTAAAAAATTTAAAACAAATGAAAACTACTTTATTTAAAGTTCCCAACTTAATGTGGTTGTGGTATAATTAGAACTACCAATTTAGGATCTATTGCACTAATTAATAAAACTAAATAAACTTAAGAGATAAGTGAAAACAGAAAAGAAAGAAATAAAAAGAAGATTAACAGGAAAAGTAAACAAAAGATAAAACGGGAAACAAAGAACCCCCCACCCCCTGGGCTACGGCCCAGTTGGCCTAGCGACCAGGTCGGCCACCCCGCGCCCCAGCCTACTAACCCCCCAGTCCACCCGACCGAAACCCTAACCGTCCCACTTCTCCTCCCGATCCCCCACTCTCCCCTCGCGCCCCTCCTCCTGGTCCCGATCTGGATCGGGAGCGTGCCGTCGCCGTCGCCACAGCAACCGACGCCGCCTGTCCCTACCTCGTCGCTGGACCTCCTCGCGCCTCCCGTCGCTGGAGCCACGTCGCCACGCCGATCTTCGCCGTTGCCTGGACATCGCCGGAGCTGCCCCGCCGTCGTCCCCGTCCTCCTCCTCAACCCCCGCTGCTGTTTCCCTATAGCCCCACGGTGAGGCCCTCGGCCTCCTCTCCCCCCCCTCCGCCGCGACTTTGCCCCGCAGCTCCCTGCTCCGGTCGTCGCCGCAACACCTGCCCTCGCCTACGTCCGGGGCCGCGCCTCCCCGGTGCCCCTCTGCCCCCTTCGGCCACCGTCCCACACCACGCACGTCGCTCCCTCGGCGCGCCACCCTGCTCCGGCCACGGCCGCGGCCGCCGGCGTCGCATCACGCGCCTGCCCCCTCCGCTCGCTGGTTGGAGCGCTCGCTCGGGTGCCCAGCCGGGCTCCGCCCGTTAACCCGGCGCCCAGCGCCCACACCCGTCTGCCCACGCGCCCGCTAAGGCCCCATGGGCCAATGACAGGGGGGCCCCAGCCCCCTGAACGTTTTTAAAAAAAGATAAAAAATTAGTAATTAATTAATTAAGTAATTAATTAACTTAATTAATCCCGCTTAGTTAAACTAATTAAACTTAATTAACCTAAATATCTAATTAAACTAACTAATCTATTAGTTAGGGCAATGTGTCAATGACAGATGGGACCCACACGTCAGCTTGACCCAGTCAACACCTCTGTTGACTGATGACGTCATGCTGACGACATGCTGATGCAGTAATGCCATTTTCGGATTAAATTAATAATAATAATTTGTAAATTGATTTAAATCTTTAAAAATGAATATAAAATAAACCGTAACTCGGATGAAAATATTTTGTACATGAAAGTTGCTCAGACCGACGAGACGAATCCGAATACACAGCCCGTTCGTCAGCCACATGTCCTTAGCATAGCAAACGTGCAACATTTCACCTCCGGTTCATCTGTCCGAAAACGTGAAACGCCGTGGATACTTTCCCGGATGTTTCCCCCCTTCGTCGGTATCACCTACTACCGCGTTAGGGCACACCTAGCACCGTGTATTGCCATGTTACGCTTTGTGATGCTTTGATTGCTCTATTATTTATTGTGTTCCCCCTCCGTTACTCCTTTTCGGTAGACCCCGAGACTGCCGGCAACCCCCAGTTCGACTACGGAGTTGACGACCCCTCCTTCTTGCCAGAGAAACCAGGCAAGCGCCCCCCCCCTTGATCACCAAATATCGCCTATTCTTCTCTCTACTGCTTGCATTAGAGTAGTGTAGCTTGTTACTGCTTTCGGTTAATCCTATTCTGCTGCATAGCCTGTCATTGTTGCTACAGTTGTTACCCTTACCTGCAATCCTAAATGCTTAGTATAGGATGCTAGTATTCCATCAGTGGCCCTATACTCTTGTCCGTCTGACATGCTATACTACTGGGCCGTGATCACTTCGTGAGGTGATCATGGGCATATGCTATATAGTTTATACTGTTACATTACTTATGATACTGTTCAGAGATGGGGGCTGAAGGGGCAGGTGGCTCCATCCCGGTAGAGGTGGGCCTGGGTTCCCGATGGCCCCTGACTGTTACTTTGTGGCGGAGCGACAGGGCAGGTTGAGACCACCTAGGAGAGAGGTGGGCCTGGCCCTGGTCGGCGTTCGCGGATACTTCAATTAACACGCTTAACGAGATCTTGGTATTTGATCTGAGTCTGGCCACTGGCCTATCCGCACTAACCAACTACGCGGGAACAGTTATGGGCACTCGACGTCGTGGTATCAGCCGAAGCCTTCTTGACGTCAGTGACTGAGCAGCGCGCGCCGGGTTGGACCGCGTAACGCAAGTTCCTTTGTAATGGAGGTTTCTAGGTCTGCTCTCCGGCCACCCACGCAACGTGCAGGTGTGCAATGGGCGATGGGCCCAGACCCCTGCGCGCATAGGATTTAGACCGGCGTGCTGACCTCTCTGTTGTGCCTAGGTGGGCCTGCGACGTGTTGATCTTCCGAGGCCGGGCATGACCCAGGAAAGTGTGTCCGGCCAAATGGGATCGAGCGTGTTGGGTAATGTGGTGCACCCTTGCAGGGAAGTTTATCTATTCGAATAGCCGTGTCCCTCGGTAAAAGGACGACCCGGAGTTGTACCTTGACCTTATGACAACTAGAACCGGATACTTAATAAAACACACCCTTCAAAGTGCCAGATATAACTCGGTGATCGCTCTCACACAGGGCGACAAGGAGAGGATCATCGGGTAGGATTATGCTATGCGATGCTACATGGAGGACTTCAATCTACTCTCTTCTACATGTTGCAAGACGGAGGCTGCCAGAATCGTAGTCTTCGACATGACTAGCTATCCCCCTCTTATTCTGGCATTCTGCAGTTCAGTCCACCGATATTGCCTATTTACACATATACCCATGCATATGTAGTGTAGATCCTTGCTTGCGAGTACTTTGGATGAGTACTCACGGTTGCTTTTCTCCCTCTTTCCCCCTTTCCATTCTACCTGGTTGTCACAACCAGATACTGGAGCCCAGGAGCCAGACGCCACCATCGACGACGACCCCTACTACACCGGAGGTGCCTACTACTACGTGCAGGCTGCTGACGACGACCAGGAGTAGTTTAGGAGGATCCCAGGCAGGAGGCCTGCGCCTATTTCGATCTGTATCCCAGTTTATGCTAGCCTTCTTAAGGCAAACTTGTTTAACTTATGTCTGTACTCAGATATTGTTGCTTCCGCTGACTCGTCTATGATCGAGCACTTGTATTCGAGCCCTCGAGGCCCCTGGCTTGTATTATGATGCTTGTATGACTTATTTTATTTTTAGAGTTGTGTTGTGATATCTTCCCGTGAGTCCCTGATCTTGATCGTACACGTTTGCGTGTATGATTAGTGTACGATTGAATTGGGGACGTCACAAGTTGGTATCAGAGCCGACTGCCTGTAGGAATCCCCCTTCCACACTCCTTGGCCGAAGTCGAGTCTAGTCAATTGCCAAACTTTTACTAACATGGCTGTGTGGTTTACGGGCCCACGTCGCCATTGGGTGGTATTAGAATCTTTTACTCCTCGTCTATACTCTGGGACTCTGATCTCTCTTCTATTCAGGTTAAATGGTTTTGCTAACTCTAACATTAGGATCTCGTAAATACTTCCTCCCGGAGAGCCTCCCTGCTCCACTAGAAGATTCTGAAGATACTCTCCAATGTTCTCCCGAGAACTTGCGTTCAACGGCTTTGCAATTCCCTATCACCAATACAACCCTATGGATAACTACTTACACTTGCCGTTGATACATTTGTTCCCGGTTGTTGCTGTTATTACAAGATGCCCTGAAATTCTCTCTATTGTTCCGAGAATACTTTGAGCCTACTGCCTTGCAGTCCTTTGCCACCTTAATACCCCAGCGGGTAATTCCTTCCACTTATCGAGTATCCGCTCATCCCCAGTTGTTCATGTGTTTCACATAAGTCTTCGAAATAACTTTTCGATCTTTCGAAAATCCTCTGCAGCTTGTTATTCTTGAAATTCTTGCCTGCTTGCATTATGGTTAATTCCATATGACTAGTAGTCCTCGATAAGATCCCTTGTCTTAGTCATTTTGAGCCTATTGATTCAATATGTGCGTACGCACGCAGTCATCAGGGTATCCTTTTTAAAATTATCTTTCCGACTCGGACGTCATTCCGGACATGAGTTGTTTCTCAGCAATTCAAACCTTTATTGATTGTCCAACTAAGTGTTTTCAACTTATCCATCCTTGATCAGAGCGTCTGCTTCTGATCCTTCTTTTTGGAAACCATAATTTCTTTCTATTTAAGCATCAGACTAATCAGGTGATTCTTGAATCTGAGGCCTCTGCATTCTTTCTTCCTCTGAGTGAGTACCGATACTCACATATCAGCTCCATTGTGGATCACCCGATCCATTGTTCGAATGTCATCCGACAGTGTCCTTCATATTCAATCACCTTGTGAGTTCTTCCCCTGATACATAGTGCCGTTGGTAAATTGTATCCTCTCCTTTTGTCACCCATGTTGTACTATCGAGCTTGTGTTATTTACTATTGAAGCTTGTGGTATATGTTCCCAAGATGACCCTAAGGGTTGAACCTATGCCTTTCCAGATCCGGGTAAACCCGAGAGCTATCACGAGTCGTACTCTTCTGGAGTTTTGCTAGATAAAATTTAAACATTACAACTTCTTTGAAAAATGAGAAGTGAATGAAAGGTTATGCATTGGAGAAGTGGGAGTCGACCTTGAACTTTGTGTTCATGCCCATGGACACGATGTAGATCCTATCATAGAAGCTTCTTGTAATAATAACTATTTCCTTGATATGATATCGTCTGGTATCTGTGTATTGATCCTTTGCAATCGTGGTTCCGACCACATTTTCTCCTTGATTCCATTTCTCAGACAAGTTAAAGCACTTGTCTTTTGTTGATCGATACATCTCCACAACCTCTATTTTGATCTTCCTCGAGTATTACCCTCTGGTATCTCGAGAACTGTGTTGCTTCCTGCGAGTCTTCATCTAGTATTGCTTCTCACCGATTTCAGATTCCCCCAGGTTCTGAGTTATTATTCACTCGAGAACACCGATAAGTGAATCGATTCCGCATTCTGATTCCATAACTCTTAAGTAATTTATGTTGCTTATGAGTTTAATAATCCTTCAAGTCATTCCTAGCCTTATTGGCTATATCATTATCGTGCAAACTTTTAACTGTGCTACATGGTCCTTCTTCTCGGAGCACAATTTTTGACGATGAGCTAAGCTTACGTTGATTTTCCTCATCATATCATTTCGCCTTGAACAACTAGCTTGATTCCGAGTTTGTGTCATATCCGTGGTTTCAATAACTTTTTGCTCCATCCTTTCTTTTGCTTGATGTTGTCGATGAGCGATTATATCTTCATGAAACCTCTCGACAAATGTGTCATGATCATCATCAACATTCCGAGCTCTTCAAGGATATTGATTGAATCCATGTTGAGAAATACCATCCTTTCCCTCGATGTTTTGTGTTAATCATCGACCACTTTATTGCCTTCCGTTCAACACAAACTTTTTCATGTTCTGTGTTATACCTTGAGTTCCTTGCTACCCATCATTTGTTCTTCTTTACCTTGAAGTATTACCATCTTTTATGTCAAGAATGTCATGCGAATTTCACCATGTCTTGAGAATCCTTGATACATAGTGATACTTCTCACCATCACCATTATTCCTTGTTCCTTGTGTTGTTTCTAACCGGGATACCGACAAATGCACTATGATGTGTAAAATTCAAAACTTCTAGCAACCCTATTGCTTGTAAGTTAATGGTCGATAGTTCATTTTACTTCTTTTGTCATTTAGTCACCATTCAAACATTGATCGTGCGACCCAGCCCATATTTCGGGTGCACCTTTCAATCAATGTTCAATTGAGTATGCTTTCCTCTAGCACACCATTATATCATTTGATCTGACAAATGTTATCTCCTTGTTCACATGACTGTGGAAACCCATCTTTTTGGAAATCTGGAGGAATTGTCGCTGAGTCAATCAGCCACCTCCTCACCTCTCCTTGGTTTAATGATGAACTCTTGTTTTGGAACTCGCTTCCATGGTTCATTTCCCGAGAATCTTACAATGTCATCCCGTCAATTTGTGTCGTACCTTCTCTTCTCAGGCATCCTAAGCCTAAGGTATTCTGACAACAATCAGATCTGAATCTCAGTCAGATATGATGGTTGGAACATATTTCAAAGAGTTATAACATTGGTCTTTATATGACCCGGTAAGGTGATGTCATGCCTGGCACACCTAGCCGGAGGGCCTATTGTTATAGCTTGCTTTTGGCAAGGTTATCCATTCTTCCATGAGGAAATTGTAAGACTTATTCTATAAGTTGTTCCTGATGGATCCTTTGTGTATCCATAGCCTAATCTTTACCTGATGACCATGCCAATGCTATCTCGAAGCATGACTGTGCTACTCCGATCATCAATAAGAGCACTTGAAGCACAATGTTGAATTCTCTTTATCAATTATCCAAACACTGTTGTATGGGTAATGTCATGAAATTTCTTCCCCCTTTCCTAAAGGGTTTTCTACATTATATCCTGTCATGGATATCATGCTCTGCTTGTCCTTGGGAAGGATATACCCCTGAAGCACATTTTCCTTTCCATTGTTCTGTTTAATCGGATAATCGCTTTTTCCTTTCCATTGTTTGTTTAAACATTTCTTGTAATCTACTTATCTGAGCAGTGATAATTCACTGCTTAGATAAGCTCCTTGTTGTACCACTGTATCAGTAAGACCCTGTTACTATTGTTGATGACATTCCGGTAACCACCGATGGATGAGAACTTTGCCTATTGGTCCGCCTCGTTCAACGAGCAGGAAAATGGTTCTCTTCGTCCCTCGCCCTTGGTACCGATGTTGTTGCCGACATAACTGGCAGGCTATCCTCTGGCATGCCTTGCTTACATGATCGTGCAAGACATTACTACCCTTTCTACTTTTAACCCACATGGTGGGCCCATAACCCACAGTTCCATAGGATCGAAACCTGACACTCCTGTACCCCTTGTTTCCAAAGTTATTCCTCACGCGCGGCTTTGTATGTAATTCACGAGCCACCTTTCGAGAGATCACCAATTCTGGTATCCGAAACAATACTTATGCCCATTGCTCTGAACCCCTTTCACACTCTGTTTCAGGCATCGAACGATTGCCTGCCCGCTTGAAACTTGCCGTGATACCTCTTTATATTGCTCTCGATATTTTCTTAAGTTTCAATTCGATAGTTACTTTCCGCCACCTTCCCTGATGTTATCTACCACATAGTCAACCTTGTAGAGGTCCATTCTCCCAGAATACCCCCTTATTCTTTCGTAAGTACGATGAAGTTCCCGAAGAAAGGATGTCGATTTCATCACGATGACCTGAAGAAGAGAAACGAAGACATTAACGTAATGGATTGACCTCTTCGAGAAGAGCAACCAAGACCGAGAAGATCCGTTAGAATTTCACAACCACAAATTTCCCCCTTACACCACCTCTTAAATCTCGGGACGAGATTTCTTGTAGTGGAGGAGAATTGTGACGCCCGGATAATTAAGCTACAGTAAACCTCTGTCAATGATGCCACGTCACCATGGTTATTGTTCCTAATCTCGCGTTAGTTCGAAACCGATTCAAATTCAAATTCAAAATCAAGTCAAACAGTAAAAGTTTTCAAACATTAAAACTAAAATGTTTGGGTTGTGCCAAATAATGCATAGGTATTTATGGTGGAGAAATCACATTTTTATAAAATGTTAGACTACTCTAAAATGATTTAAACACTAGCAAAAACAATTATTTAAACGCTTTAAAAAATTTAAAACAAATGAAAACTACTTTATTTAAAGTTCCCAACTTAATGTGGTTGTGGTATAATTAGAACTACCAATTTAGGATCTATTGCACTAATTAATAAAACTAAATAAACTTAAGAGATAAGTGAAAACAGAAAAGAAAGAAATAAAAAGAAGATTAACAGGAAAAGTAAACAAAAGATAAAACGGGAAACAAAGAACCCCCCACCCCCTGGGCCACGGCCCAGTTGGCCTAGCGACCAGGTCGGCCACCCCGCGCCCCAGCCTACTAACCCCCCAGTCCACCCGACTGAAACCCTAACCGTCCCACTTCTCCTCCCGATCCCCCACTCTCCCCTCGCGCCCCCTCCTCCTGGTCCCGATCTGGATCGGGAGCGTGCCGTCGCCGTCGCCACAGCAACCGACGCCGCCTGTCCCTACCTCGTCGCTGGACCTCCTCGCGCCTCCCGTCGCTGGAGCCACGTCGCCACGCCGATCTTCGCCGTTGCCTGGACATCGCCGGAGCTGCCCCGCCGTCGTCCCCGTCCTCCTCCTCAACCCCCGCTGCTGTTTCCCTATAGCCCCACGGTGAGGCCCTCGGCCTCCTCCCCCCCCCCTCTGCCGCGACTTTGCCCCGCAGCTCCCTGCTCCGGTCGTCGCCGCAACACCCGCCCTCGCCTACGTCCGGGGCCGCGCCTCCCCGGTGCCCCTCTGCCCCCTTCGGCCACCGGCCCACACCACGCACGTCGCTCCCTCGCCGCGCCACCCTGCTCCGGCCACGGCCGCGGCCGCCGGCGTCGCATCACGCGCCTCCCCCCTCCGCTCGCTGGTCGGAGCGCCCGCTCGGGTGCCCAGCCGGGCTCCGCCCGTTAACCCGGCGCCCAGCGCCCACACCCGTCTGCCCACGCGCCCGCTAAGGCCCCCTGGGCCAATGACAGGGGGGCCCCAGCCCCCTGAACGTTTTTAAAAAAAGATAAAAAATTCGTAATTAATTAATTAAGTAATTAATTAACTTAATTAATCCCGCTTAGTTAAACTAATTAAACTTAATTAACCTAAATATCTAATTAAACTAACTAATCTGTTAGTTAGGGCAATGTGTCAATGACAGATGGGACATGCTGATGCAGTAATGCCATTTTCGGATTAAATTAATAATAATAATTTGTAAATTGATTTAAATCTTTAAAAATGAATATAAAATAAACCGTAACTCGGATGAAAATGTTTTGTACATGAAAGTTGCTCAGAACGACGAGACGAATCCGAATACGCAACCCGTTCGTCAGCCACATGTCCTTAGCATAGCAAACGTGCAACATTTCACCTCTTGTTCATTTGTCCGAAAACGCGAAACGCCGGGGATACTTTCCTGGATGTTTTCCCCCTTCGTCGATATCACCTACTACCGCGTTAGGGCACACCTAGCACCGTGTATTGCCATGTTACGCTTTGTGATGCTTTGATTGCTCTGTTATTTACTGTGTTCCCCCTCCGTTACTTCTTTCTGGTAGACCCCGAGACTGTCGGCGACCCCCAGCTCGACTACGGAGTTGACGACCCCTCCTTCTTGCTAGAGCAACCAGGCAAGCCCCCCCCCTTGATCACCAGATATCGCCTATTCTTCTCTCTACTGCTTGCATTAGATTAGTGTAGCTTGTTACTGCTTTCGGTTAATCCTATTCTGCTGCATAGCCTGTCATTGTTGCTACAGTTGTTACCCTTACCTGCAATCCTAAATGCTTAGTATAGGATGCTAGTATTCCATCAGTGGCCCTACACTCTTGTCTGTCTGCCATGCTATACTACTGGGCCGTGATCACTTCGGGAGGTGATCACGGGCATATGCTATATACTTTATACTGTTACATTACTTATGATACTGTTCGGAGATGGGGGCTGAAGGGGTAGGTGGCTCCATCCCGGTAGAGGTGGGCCTGGGTTCCCGATGACCCCCGACTGTTACTTTGTGGCGGAGCGACAGGGCAGGTTGAGACCACCTAGGAGAGAGGTGGGCCTGGCCCTGGTCGGCGTTCGCGGATACTTTAATTAACACGCTTAACGAGATCTTGGTATTTGATCTGAGTCTGGCCACTGGCCTATACGCACTAACCAACTACGCGGGAACAGTTATGGGCACTCGAGGTCGTGGTATCAGCCGAAGCCTTCTTGACGTCAGCGACTGAGCGGCGCGCGCCGGGTTGGACCGCGTAACGCAACTTCCTTTGTAATGGAGGTTGCTAGGTCTGCTCTCCGGCCGCCCACACAACATGCACGTGTGCAATGGGCGATGGGCCCAGACCCCTGCGCGCATAGGATTTAGACCGGCGTGTTGACCTCTCTGTTGTGCCTAGGTGGGGCTGCGACGTGTTGATCTTCCAAGGCCGGGCATGACCCAGGAAAGTGTGTCCGGCCAAATGGGATCGAGCATGTTGGGTAATGTGGTGCACCCCTGCAGGGAATTTTATCTATTCGAATAGCCGTGTGCCTTGGTAAAAGGATGACCCGGAGTTGTACATTGACCTTATGACAACGAGAACCGGATACTTAATAAAACACACCCTTCCAAGTGCCAGATATAACTCGGTGATCGCTCTCACACAGGGCGACAAGGAGAGGATCGTCGGGTAGGATTATGCTATGCGATGCTACTTGGAGGACTTCAATCTACTCTCTTCTACATGCTGCAAGACGGAGGCTGCCAGAAGCGTAGTCTTCGACAGGACTATCTATCCCCCTCTTATTCTGGCATTCTGCAGTTCAGTCCCCCGATATTGCCTCTTTACACATATACCCATGCATATGTAGTGTAGATCCTTGCTTGCGAGTACTTTGGATGAGTACTCACGGTTGCTTTTCTCCCTCTTTCCCCCCTTTCCATTCTACCTGGTTGTCGCAACCAGATACTGGAGCCCAGGAGCCAGACGCCACCATCGACGATGACCCCTACTACACCGTAGGTGCCTACTACTACGTGCAGGCCGCTGACGACGACCAAGAGTAGTTTAGGAGGATCCCAGGCAGGAGGCCCGCGCCTCTTTCGATCTATATCCTAGTTTGTGCTAGCCTTCTTAAGGCAAACTTGTTTAACTTATGTCTGTACTCAGATATTGTTGCTTCAGCTGACTCGTCTATGATCGAGCACTTGTATTCGAGCCCTCGAGGCCCCTGACTTGTATCATGATGCTTGTATGACTTATTTTATTTTTAGAGTTGTGTTGTGATATCTTCCCGTGAGTCCCTGATCTTGATCGTACACGTTTGCGTGTATGATTAGTGTACGATTGAATTGGGGGCGTCACATATCTTTTGAGTTTGACCTTATAGAATGCTCTTTGCGCTTCACTTAAATCTTTTGAGTATGGTTTTATAGAATGCTTCGTGTGCTTCACTTATATATTTTGAGCTTGGATATTGGTTAGTCTATATTAATTGTAGAATGCTCCATGAACTTCACTTAGATCGTTTGGAGTATGAATAATACTATCATCTAAAGCGGATTTGGAAGAGTGTCGACTTTAGTTAGTAATGATTCCACTATTTCGGAAGAGGTTCCAATTGATTATGAGAACAAAGTTGCTATCTATGATGATTATTGTGATGACATGTATGCTATAAAGAATAATGTTAACTATGAAACTTGTCATCATGATTTTAATTTTCAAATGGATTATGCCTCACATGACAGTTATTTTGTTGATTTTGCACCCACTATTCCGAAGAAGAAGAATTTTGCTTATGTGGAGAGTAGTAAAATTTCTATGCTCGTAGATCATGAAAAGAATGCTTTATGTGATTGTTATATTGTTGAACTCATTCATGATGCTACTGAAAATTATTATTTGGGAGGAATGTTGGGGAACGTAGTAATTTCAAAAAAATTCCAACGCACACGCAAGATCATGGTGATGCATAGCAACGAGAAGGGAGAGTATTGTCCACGTACCCTCGTAGACCATAAGCGGAAGCATTATGACAACGCGGTTGATGTAGTTGTCCGTCTTCACGATTGACCGATCCTAGCACCGAAGGTACGACGCCTCCGCGATCTACACACGTTCGGCTCGGTTACGTCCCATGAACTCACGATCTAGTAGACTGTCGGGGAAGAGCTTCGCCAGCACGACGGCGTGATGACGATGATGATGAAGCTACCGGCGTAGGGCTTCGCCTAAGCACTACGACGATA
Organism: Triticum aestivum; assembly: GCF_018294505.1. Taxonomy (NCBI): domain Eukaryota; kingdom Viridiplantae; phylum Streptophyta; class Magnoliopsida; order Poales; family Poaceae; genus Triticum; species Triticum aestivum. The sequence continues at coordinate 590,307,130 of NC_057799.1, read as the reverse complement.
TGACCGAGGTGGATTATGGTGGAGGGGGCACCGCACACGGCTAAAAGATCAATGATCAACTTGTGTGTCTATGGGGTGCCCCCTCCCCCGTATATAAAGGAGTCGAGGAGGGGGAGGGACCCAGCCTCCTAGGCGCGCCCCAAGGGGAGTCCTACTCCCACCGGGAGTAGGATTCCCCCCCCCCCCCTCCCTAGTTGGATTAGGAGAGAAGGAAGGGGAAGGAAGGAGGAAGGAAAGGGGGGGCCGGTGCCCCTCCCAATTTGGATTGGGCTTGGGGGGGCGCGCCCCCTCCTTTGCTCCCTTCTCCTCTCACCCACTATGGCCCAATAAGGCCCATATACCTCCTGGGGGGTTCCAGTAACCTCCCGGTACACCGGTAAATGCCCAATCTCACCCGGAACCATTCCGATGTCCAAATATAGTCATCCAATATATCGATCTTTATGTCTCGACAATTTCGAGACTCCTCGTCATGTCCGTGATCATATCCGGGACTCCGAACAACCTTCGGTACATCAAAACACATAAACTCATAATATGATAGTCACCGAACGTTAAGCGTGCGGACCCTACGGGTTCGAGAACTATGTAGACATGACCGAGACACGTCTCCGGTCAGTAACCAATAGTGGAACCTGGATGCTCATATTGGCTCCTACATATTCTACGAAGATCTTTATCGGTCAAACCGCATAACAACGTACGTTGTTCCCTTTGTCATCATTATGTTACTTGCCCGAGATTCGATCGTCGGTATCTCAATACCTAGTTCAATCTCGTTACCGGCAAGTCTCTTTACTCGTTCCGTAATGCATCATCCCGATACTAACTCATTAGTCACATTGCTTGCAAGGCTTATAGTGATGTGCATTGCCGAGAGGGCCCAGAGATACCTCTCCGACAATCGGAGTGACAAATCCTAATCTTGATCTATGCCAACTCAACAAGTACCATCGGAGGCACCTGTAGAGCACCTTTATAATCGCCCTGTTACATTGTCACGTTTGGTAGCACACAAAGTGTTCCTCCAGTATTTGGGAGTTGCATAATCTCATAGTCATAGGAACATGTATAAGTCATGAAGAAAGCAATAGCAATATACTAAGCGATCAAGTGCTAAGCTAACGGAATGGGTCAAGTCAATCACATCATTCTCCAATAATCTGATCCCGTTAATCAAATGACAACTCATGTCTATGGCTAGGAAACTTAACCATCTTTTATTCAACGAGCTAGTCAAGTAGAGGCATACTAGTGACACTCTGTTTGTCTATGTATTCACACATGTACTAAGTTTTCGGTTAATACAATTCTAGCGTGAATAATAAACATTTATCATGAAATAAGGAAATAAATAATAACTTTATTATTGCCTCTAGGGCATATTTCCTTCAGTCTCCCACTTGCACTAGAGTCAATAATCTAGTTCACATCGCCATGTGATTTAACACCAATAGTTCACATCACCATGTGATTAACACCCATAGTTCACATCGTCATGTGACCAACACTCAAAGGATTTACTAGAGTCAGTAATCTAGTTCACATCGCCATGTGATTAACACCCAAAGAGTACTAAGGTGTGATCATGTTTTGCTTGTGAGAGAAGTTTAGTCAACGGGTCTGCCAAATTCAGATCTGTATGTATTTTGCAAATTTCTATGTCTGCAATGCTCTGCACGGAGCTACTTTAGATAATTGCTCCCACTTTTAATATGTATCCAGATTGTGACTTAGAGTCATCCAGATCGGTGTCAAAGCTTGCATCGACGTAACTGTTTACGACGAACTCTTTATCACCTCCATAACCGAGAATATTTCCTTAGTCCTCTAAGGATAATTTTGACCGCTGTCCAGTGATCTACTCCTAGATAAAAATTGTACTCCCTTGCCAAACTCAGGGCAGGGTATACAATAGGTCTGGTACACGGCATGGCATACTTTATAGAACCTATGGCTGAGGCATAGGGAATGAATTTCATTCTCTTTCTATCTTCTGCCGTGGTCGGGCTTTGAGTCTTACTCAATTTCACACCTTGCAACACAGGCAAGAACTCTTTCTTTGACTGTTCCATTTTGAACTACTTCAAAATCTTGTCAAGGTATGTACTCATTGAAAAAACTTATCAAGCATCTTGATCTATCTCTATAGATCTTGATGCTCAATATGTAAGCAGCTTCACCGAGGTATTTCTTTGAAAAACTCCTTTCAAATACTCCTTTATGCTTTCCAGAAAATTCTACATTATTTCTGATCAACAATATGTCATTCACATATACTTATCAGAAATGTTGTAGTGCTCCCACTCACTTTCTTGTAAATACAGGCTTCACCGCAAGTCTGTATAAAACTATATGCTTTGATCAACTCATCAAAGCGTATATTCCAACTCCGAGATGCTTGCACCAGTCCATAGATGGATCGCTGGAGCTTGCACATTTTGTTAGCACCTTTAGGATCGACAAAATATTTTGGTTGCATCATATACAACTCTTCTTTAAGAAATCCATTAAGGAATGTAGTTTTGACATCCATTTGCCAGATTTCATAAAATGTGGCAATTTGCTAATATGATTTGGACAGACTTAAGCATCGCTACGGGTGAGAAAATCTCATCGTAGTCAACACCTTGAACTTTGTCAAAAACCATTTTCGACAAGTCTAGCTTTGTAGATAGTAACACTACTATCAGCGTCCGTCTTCCTCTTGAAGATCCATTTATTTTCTATGGCTTGCCGATCATCGAGCAAGTCAACCAAAGTCCACACTTTCTTCTCATACATGGATCCCATCTCAGATTTCATGGCCTCAAGCCATTTCGCGGAATCTGGGCTCATCATCGCTTCCTCATAGTTCGTAGGTTCGTCATGGTCAAGTAACATGACCTCTAGAACAGGATTACCATACCACTCTAGTGCGGATCTCACTCTGGTTGACCTACGAGGTTCGGTAGTAACTTGATCTGAAGTTACATGATCATCATCATTAGCTTCCTCACTAATTGGTGTAGGAGTCATAGGAACAGATTTCTGTGATGAACTACTTTCCAATAAGGGAGCAGGTACAGTTACCTCATCAAGTTCTACTTTCCTCCCACTCACTTCTTTCGAGAGAAACTCCTTCTCTAGAAAGGATCCATTCTTAGCAACGAATGCCTTGCCTTCAGATCTGTGATAGAAGGTGTACCCAACTGTCTCCTTTGGGTATCCTATGAAGACACATTTCTTCGATTTGGGTTTGAGCTTATCAGGATGAAACTTTTCACATAAGCATCGCAACCCCAAACTTTAAGAAACGATAACTCTGGTTTCTTGCCAAACCACAGTTCATATGGTGACGTCTCAACGGATTTAGATGGTGCCCTATTTAATGTGAATGCAGCTGTCTCTAATGCATAACCCCAAAACGATAGTGGTAAATCGGTAAGAGACATCATATATTGCACCATATCTAATAAAGTACGGTTACGATGTTCGGACACACCATTACGCTGTGGTGTTCCAGGTTGCGTGAGTTGCGAAACTATTCCGCATTGTTTCAAATGAAGACCAGACTTCTAACTCAAATATTCTCCTCCACGATCAGATCGCAGAAACTTTATTTTCTTATTACGATGATTTTCCACTTCATTCTGAAATTATTTGAACTTTTCAAATGTTTCAGATTTATGTTTCATCAAGTAGATATACCCATATCTTCTCAAATCATCTGTGAAGGTCAGAAAATAACGATACATGTCGCGAGCCTCAACACTCATCAGACTGCATACATCAGTATGTATTATTTCCAACAAGTCTGTTGCTCGCTCCATTGTTCCGGAGAACGGAGTCTTAGACATCTTGCCCATGAGGCATGGTTCGCAAGCATCAACTGATTCATAATCAAGTGATTCCAAAAGCCCATCAGCATGGATTTTCTTCATGCGCTTTACACTAATATGACCTAAACGGCAGTGCCACAAATAAGTTGCACTATCATTATTAAATTTGCATCTTTTGGCTTTAATATTATGAATATGTGTATCACTACGATCGAGATTCAGTAAACAATTCACCTTGGGTGTATGACCATTGAAGGTTTTATTCATGTAAACAGAACAACAATTATTCTCTGAATTTAAATGAATAAATGTATTGCAATAAACATGATCAAATCATATTCATGCTTAACGCAAACACCAAATAACATTTATTTAGGTTCAACACTAATCCCGAAAGCATAGGGAGTGTGCGATGATGATCACATCAATCTTGGAACCACTTCCAACACACATCGTCACTTCACCCTTAACTAGTCTCTGTTCATTCTGCAACTCCCGTTTCGAGTTACTAATCTTAGTAACTGAACTAGTATCAAATACTGAGGGGTTGCTATAAACACTAGTAAAGTACACATCAATAACATGTATATCAAATATACCTTTGTTCACTTTGCCATCCTTCTTATCCGCCAAATACTTGGGGCAGTTCTGCTTCCAGTGACCAGTCCCTTTGCAGTAGAAGCACTTAGTCTCAAGCTTAGGTCCAGACTTGGGCTTCTTCACTTGAGCAGCAACTTGCTTGCCATTCTTCTCGAAGTTCCCCTTCTTTCCTTTGCCCTTTTCTTGAAACTAGTGATCTTTTCAACCATCAACACTTGATGCTTTTCTTTATTTCTACCTTCGTCGATTTCAGCATCACGAAGAGCTTGGGAATCGTTTCCGTTATCCCTTGCATATTATAGTTCATCACAAAGTTCTAGCAACTTGGTGATAGTGACCAGAGAACTCTGTCAATCACTATCTTATCTGGAAGATTAACTCCCACTTGATTCAAGTGATTGTAGTACTCAGACATTCTGAGCACATGCTCACTAGTTGAGCAATTCTCCTCCATCTTGTAGCCAAAGTGCTTTTCAAAGGTCTCATACCTTTCGACATAGGCATGAGTCTGAAATACTAATTTCAACTCTTGGAACATCTCATATGCTCCGTGGCGTTCAAAACGTCTTTGAAGCCCCGATTCTAAGCCGTAAAGCATGGTGCACTAAACTATCAAGTAGTCATCATATCGAGCTTGCCAAACGTTCATAACGTCTGCATCTGCTCCTACAATCGGTCTGTCACCTAGCGGTGCATCAAGGACATAATTTTTCTGTGCAGCAATTGTTGGGGAACGTAGTAATTTCAACAAAAATCCTACGCACACGCAAGATCATGGTGATGCATAGGAACGAGAGGGGAGAGTGATGTCCACGTACCCTCGTAGACCGAAAGCGGAAGCGTTATGACAACGCGGTTGATGTAGTCGTACATCTTCACGATCCGACCGATCCAAGTACCGAACGCACGGCACCTCCGAGTTCAGCACACGCTCAGCTCGATGACGTCCCGCGAGCTTCGATCCAGCAAAGCTTCGCCGGAGAGTTTCGTCAGCACGACGGCGTGATGACAGTGATGATGATGCTACCGATGCAGGGCTTCGCCTAAGCACCGCTACGATATGACCGAGGTGGATTATGGTGGAGGGGGGCACCGCACACGGCTAAAAGATCAATGATCAATTGTAGTGTCTATGGGGTGCCTCCTGGCCACGTATATAAAGGATGGAGGGAGGAGGAGGCCGGCCCTCATAGGGCGCGCCCAAGTGTAGAGTCCTACTAGGACTCCCTAGTCCTAGTAGGATTCCAACTCCCACATGGAATAGGAAAAAGGGAAGGGAGAAGGAGAAGGAAGGAAGGGGGCGCCCCCCCCTCCCTAGTCAGATTCAAACCAGTGCATGGGGAGGGGTGCGGCCACCCTTTGAGGCCTTTCTCTCCCTTCCCGTATGGCCCATTAAGGCCCAATACGAATTCCCGTAACTCTCCGGTACTCCGAAAAATACCCGAATCACTCGGAACCTTTCCGATGTCCGAATATAGTCGTCCAATATATCGATCTTTACGTCTCGACCATTTTGAGACTCCTCAGCATGTCCCCGATCTCATCCGGGACTCCGAACTACCTTCGATACATCAAAACACATAAACTCATAATACAAATCGTCACCGAACGTTAAGCGTGCGGACGCTACGGGTTCGAGAACTATGTAGACATGACTGAGACACGTCTCCGGTCAATAACCAATAGCGGAACCTGGATGCTCATATTGGCTCCTACATATTCTACGAAGATCTTTATCGGTCAAACCGCATAACAACATACGTTGTTCCCTTTGTCATCGGTATGTTACTTGCCCGAGATTCGATCGTCGGTATCTCAGTACCTAGCTCAATCTTGTTACCGCAAGTCTCTTTACTTGTTCCGTAATGCATCATCCCGCAACTAACTCATTAGTCACATTGCTTGCAAGGCTTATAGTGATGTGCATTACCGAGAGGACCCAGAGATACCTCTCCGACAATCGGAGTGACAAATCATAATCTTGATCTATGCCAACTCAACAAGTACCATCGGAGACACCTGTAGAGCACCTTTATAATCACCCAGTTACGTTGTGATGTTTGGTAGCACACAAAGTGTTCCTCCGGTAATCGGGAGTTGCATAATCTCATAGTTATAGGAACATGTATAAGTCATGAAGAAAGCAATAGCAGTAAACTAAAATGATCAAGTGCTAATCTAACGGCATGGGTCAAGTCAATCACATCATTCTCCTAATGATGTGATCCCCTTTATCAAATGACAACTCTGGTCTACGGCTAGGAAACTTAACCATCTTTGATCAACGAGCTAGTCAAGTGGAGGCATACTAGTAACACTCTGTTTTGTCTATGTATTCACACATGTATTATGTTTCCGGTTAATACAATTCTAGCATGAATAATAAACATTTATCATGAAATAAGGAAATAAATAATAACTTTATTATTGCCTCTAGGGCATATTTCCTTCAGTCTCCCACTTGCACTAGAGTCAATAATCTAGTTCACATCGCCATGTGATTTAACACCAATAGTTCACATCATCATGTGATTAACACCCATAGTTCACATCGTCATGTGAACAATACCCAAAGGGTTTACTAGAGTCAATAATCTAGTTCACATCGCTATGTGATTAATTAAGGTGTGATCATGTTTTGCTTGTGAGAGAAGTTTAGTCAACGGGTCTGCCAAATTCAGATCCGTATGTATTTTGCAAATTTCTATGTCTACAATGCTCTGCACGGAGCTACTTTAGCTAATTACTCCCACTTTCAATATGTATCCAGATTGAGACTTAGAGTCATCTGGATCAGTGTCAAAACTTGCATCGACATAACCCTTTACGACGAACCTTTTTTCACCTCCATAATCGAGAAAATATCCTTATTCCACTAAGGATAATTTTGACCGCTGTTCAGTGATCTACTCCTAGATCACTATTGTACTCCCTTGCCAAACTCAGTGTAAGGTATACAATAGATCTGGTACACAACATGGCATACTTTATAGAACCTATGGCTGAGGCATAGGGAATGACTTTCATTCTCTTTCTATCTTCTGCCGTAGTCGGGCTTTGAGTCTTACTCAACTTCACACCTTGGAACACAGGCAAGAACTCTTTCTTTGACTATTCCATTTTGAACTACTTCAAAAAAAATTCAAGGTATGTATTATTAAAAAAACTAATCAAGCATCTTGATCTATCTCTATAGATCTTGATGCTCAATATGTAAGTAGCTTCACCGAGCTCTTTCTTTGAAAAAACTCCTTTCAAATACTCCTTTATGCTTTCCCCGAAAATATACATTATTTCCGATCAACAATATATGTCATTCACATATACTTATCAGAAATGCTGTAGTGCTCCCACTCACTTTCTTGTAAATAGAGGCTTCACCGCAAGTCTGTATAAAACTATATGCTTTGATCAACTCATCAAAGCGTATATTCCAACTCCGAGATGCTTGCACCAGTCCATAGATGGATCGCTGGAGTTTGCACATTTTGTTAGCACCTTTAGGATCGACAAAACCTTCTGGTTGCATCATATACAACTCTTCTTTAAGAAATCCATTAAGGAATGTAGTTTTGACATCCATTTGCCAGATTTCATAAAATGTGGCAATTTGCTAACATGATTCGGACAGACTTAAGCATCGCTACGAGTGAGAAAATCTCATCGTAGTCAACACATTCAACTTTGTCAAAACCATTTTCGACAAGTCTAGCTTTGTAGATAGTAACACTACTATCGGCGTCCATCTTCCTCTTGAAGATCCATTTATTCTCAATAGCTCACCGATCATCGGGCAAGTCAATCAAAGTCCACACTTTGTTCTCATACATAGATCCCATCTCAGATTTCATGGCCTCAAACCATTTCGCGGAATCTGGGCTCATCATCGCTTCCTCATAGTTCGTAGGTTCGTCATGGTCAAGTAACATGACCTCCAGACCAGGATTACCATATCACTCTGGTGCGGATCTCACTCTGGTTGACCTACGAGGTTTGGTAGTAACTTGATCTGAAGTTACATGATCATCATCATTAGCTTCCTCACTAATTGGTGTAGGAGTCACAGGAACAGATTTCTGTGATGAACTACTTTCCAATAAGGGAGCAGTTACAGTTACCTCATCAAGTTCTACTTTCCTCCCACTCACTTCTTTCGAGAAAAACTCCTTCTCTAGAAAGGATCCATTCTTAGCAACGAATGCCTTGCCTTCAGATCTGTGATAGAAGGTGTACCCAACTGTCTCCTTTGGGTATCCTATGAAGACACATTTCTTCGATTTGGGTTTGAGCTTATCAGGATGAAACTTTTCACATAAGCATCGCAACCCCAAACTTTAAGAAACGATAACTCTGGTTTCTTGCCAAACCACAGTTCATATGGTGACGTCTCAACGGATTTAGATGGTGCCCTATTTAACGTGAATGCAGCTGTCTCTAATGCATAACCCCAAAACGATAGTGGTAAATTGGTAAGAGACATCATAGATTGCACCATATCTAATAAAGTACGGTTACGATGTTCGGACACACCATTACGCTGTGGTGTTCCAGGTGGCGTGAGTTGCGAAACTATTCCGCATTGTTTCCAATGAAGACCAAACTCGTAACTCAAATATTCTCCTCCACGATCAGATCATAGAAACTTTTATTTTCTTGTTACGATGATTTTCCACTTCACTCTGAAATTATATGAACTTTTCGAATCTTTCAGACTTATGTTTCATCAAGTAGATATACCCATATCTGCTCAAATCATCTGTGAAGGTCAGAAAATAACGATACCCGCCACGAGCCTCAACACTCATCGGATCGCATACATCAGTATGTATTATTTCCAATAAGTCAGTTGCTCGCTCCATTGTTCCGGAGAACGGAGTCTTAGTCATCTCACCCATAAGGCATGGTTCACAAGCATCAAGTGATTCCCAAATCCCATCAGCATGGAGTTTCTTCATGCGCTTTACACCAATATGACCTAAACGGTAGTGCCACAAATAAGTTGCACTATCATTATTAACTTTGCATCTTTTGGCTTCAATATTATGAATATGTGTATTACTACTATCGAGATCCAACAAACCCTTTTCATTGGGTGTATGACCATAGAAGGTTTTATTCATGTAAACATAACATATTCTCTAACTTAAATGAATAACCATATTGCAATGAACATGATCAAATCATATTCATGCTCAACACAAACACCAAATAACACTTATTTAGGTTCAACACTAATCCCGAACGTATAGGGAGTGTGCGATGATGATCATATCAATCCTGGAACCACTTCCAACACACATCGTCACTTCACCCTTAACTAGTCTCTGTTCATTCTGCAACTCCCGTTTCGAGTTACTAATCTTAGCAACTGAACTAGTATCAAATATTGAGGGGTTGCTATAAACACTAGTAAAGTACACATCAATAACATGTATATCAAATATAGCTTTGTTCACTTTGCCATCCTTCTTATCCGCCAAATACTTGGGGCAGTTCCGCTTCCAGTGGCCAGTCCCTTTGCAGTAGAAGCACATAGTCTTAGGCTTAGGTCCAGACTTGGGTTTCTTCTCTTGAGCAGCAACTTGTTTGCCGTTCTTCTTGAAGTTCCCCTTCTTCCCTTTGCCCTTTTCTTGAAACTAGTGGTCTTTTCAACCATCAACACTTGATGCTTTTCTAGATTTCTACCTTCGTCGATTTCAGCATCACGAAGAGCTTGGGAATCGTTTCCGTTATCCCTTGCATATTATAGTTCATCACGAAGTTCTAGTAACTTGGTGATAGTGACCAGAGAACTCTGTCAATTACTATCTTATATGGAAGATTAACTCCCACTTGATTCAAGTGATTGTAGTACTCAGACATTCTGAGCACATGCTCACTAGCTGATACTCCTCCATCTTGTAGCCAAAGTGCTTGTCAAAGGTCTCATACCTTTCGACATGGGCATGAGTCTGAAATAATAATTTCAACTCTTGGAACATCTCATATGCTCCGTGGCGTTTCAAAAACGCCTTTGAAGCTCCGATTCTAAGCCGTAAAGCATGGTGCACTAAACTATCAAGTAGTCATCATATTGAGCTTGCCAAACGTTCATAACGTCTGCATTTGCTCCTGCAATTGGTCTGTCACCTAGCAGTGCATCAAGGACATAATTCTTCTATGCAGCAATGAGGATAATCCTCAGATCACGGATCCAATCCACATCATTGCTACCAACATCTTTCAACTTTTTTCATTGGGAACATATCAAAAATAAACCATGTCCGATCATCTAAGTGATCACGTGATCCATATCAACTAAACCATGTCCGATCATCACGTGAGATGGAGTAGTTTTCAATGGTGAACATCGCTATGTTGATCATATCTTCTATATGATTCACGCTCGACCTTTCGGTCTCCAGTGTTCTAAGGCCATATCTGCATATGCTAGGCTCGTCAAGTTTAACCCGAGTATTCTGCGAGTGCAAAACTGGCTTGCACCCGTTGTATGTGAACGTAGAGCTTATCACACCCGATCATCACGTGGTGTCTCGGCACGAAGAACTTTCGCAACGGTGCATACTCGGGGAGAACACTTGTACCTTGAAATTTAGTGAGAGATCATCTTATAATGCTACTATCAATCAATGCAGAATAAGATGCATAAAGGATAAACATCACATGCAATCAATATAAGTGATATGATATGGCCATCATCATCTTGTGCCTTTGATCTCCATCTCCAAAGCACCGTCATGATCACCATTGTCACCGGCGCGACACCTTGATCTCCATCGTAGCATCGTTGTCGTCTTGCCAACTATTGCTTCTACGACTATTGCTACCGCTTAGTGATAAAGTAAAGCAATTACAGGGCGATTGCATTGCATACAATAAAGCGACAACCATATGGCCCCTGCCAATTGCCGATAACTCCGTTACAAAACATGATCATCTCAAAAATATAGCATCATGTCTTGACCATATCACATCACAACATGCCCTGCAAAAACAAGTTAGACGTCCTCTACTTTGTTGTTGCAAGTTTTACGTGGCTGCTACGGGCTGAGCAAGAACCGTTCTTACCTACGCATCAAAACCACAACGATAGTTCGTCAAGTTAGTGTTGTTTTAACCTTCTCAAGGACCGGGCGTAGCCACACTGGTTCAACTAAAGTTGAAGAAACTGACACCCGCCAGCCACCTGTGTGCAAAGCACGTTGGTAGAACCAGTCTCGCGTAAGCGTACGCGTAATGTCGGTCCGGGCCGCTTCATCCAACAATACCGCCGAACCAAAGTATGACATGCTGGTAAGCAGTATGACTTGTATCGCCCACAACTCACTTGTGTTCTACTCGTGCATATAACATCTACGCATAAACCTGACTCTGATGCCACTGTTGGGGAACGTAGTAATTTCAAAAAAATTCCTACGCACACGCAAGATCATGGTGATGCATAGCAATGAGAGGGGAAAGTGTTGTCCACGTACCCTCGTAGACCGAAAGCGGAAGCGTTATGACAACGCGGTTGATGTAGTCGTACGTCTTCACGATCCGACCGATCCAAGTACCGAACGCACGGCACCACCGAGTTCAGCACACGTTCAGCTCGATGACGTCCCGCGAGCTTCGATCCAGCAAAGCTTCGCCGGAGAGTTTCGTCAGCACGACGGGACATGACGGTGATGATGATGCTACCGACGCAGGGCTTCGCCTAAGCACCGCTACGATATGACCGAGGTGGATTATGGTGGAGGGGGGCACCGCACACGGCTAAAAGATCAATGATCAATTGTTGTGTCTATGGGGTGCCCCCTGGCCACGTATATAAAGGATGGAGGGAGGAGGAGGACGGCCCTCATAGGGCGCGCCCAAGTGTGGAGTCCTACTAGGACTCCCTAGTCCTAGTAGGATTCCACCTCCCACATGGAATAGGAAAAAGGGAAGGGAGAAGGAGAAGGAAGGAAGGCCCCCCCCCTCCCTAGTCCAATTCAGACCAGTCCATGGGGAGGGGTGCGGCCACCCTTTGAGGCCTTTCTCTCCTTTCCCGTATGGCCCATTAAGACCCAATACGAATTCTCGTAACTCTCCGGTACTCCGAAAAATAACCGAATCACTCGGAACCTTTCCGATGTCCGAATATAGTCGTCCAATATATCGATCTTTACGTCTCGACCATTTCGAGACTCCTCATCATGTCCCCGATCTCATCCAGGACTCCGAACTACCATCGGTACATCAAAACACATAAACTCATAATACAAATCGTCACCGAACGTTAAGCGTGCGGACCCTACGGGTTCGAGAACTATGTAGACATGACCGAGACACATCTCCGGTCAATAACCAATAACGGAACCTGGATGCTCATATTGGCTCCTACATATTCTACGAAGATCTTTATCGGTCAAACCGCATAACAACATACGTTGTTCCCTTTGTCATCGGTATGTTACTTGCCCGAGATTCGATCGTCGGTATCTCAATACCTAGCTCAATCTCGTTACCGGCAAGTCTCTTTACTCGTTCCGTAATGCATCATCCCACAACTAACTCATTAGTCACATTGCTTGCAAGGCTTATAGTGATGTGCACTACCGAGAGGGCCCAGAGATACCTCTCCGACAATCGGAGTGACAAATCCTAATCTCGATCTATGCCAACTCAACAAGTACCATCGGAGACACCTGTAGAGCACCTTTATAATCACCCAGTTACATTGTGACGTTTGGTAGCACACAGAGTGTTCCTCCGGTAATCGGGAGTTGCATAATCTCGTAGTTATAGGAACATGTATAAGTCATGAAGAAAGCAATAGCAGTAAACTAAAACGATCAAGTGCTAAGCTAACGGAATGGGTCAAGTCGCTCACATCATTCTCCTAATGATGTGATCCCGTTTATCAAAGGCTCCTGCCAGTTGCCGATAACTTTAACAAAACATGGTCATCTCGTACAACAATTTATATCTCATCACGTCTTGACCATATCACATCACAACATGCACTGCAAAAACAAGTTAGACATCCTCTGCTTTGTTGTTGCAAGTTTGACGTGGCTGCTACGGGCTGAGCAAGAACCGTTCTTACCTACGCATCAAAACCACAACGGTTTTTCGTCAAGTATGTGTTGTTTTAACCTTCAACAAGGACCGGGCGTAGCCACACTCGATTCAACTAAAGTTGGAGAAACTGACACCCGCCTGCCACCTGTGTGCGAAGCACGTCGGTAGAACCAGTCTCGCGTAAGCGTAGCGTAATGTCGGTCCGGGCCGCTTCATCCAACAATACCGTTGAATCAAAGTATGACATGCTGGTAAGCAGTATGACTATTATCGCCCACAACTCACTTGTGTTCTACTCGTGCATATAACATCTACACATAAACTTGGCTCGGATGCCACTGTTGGGGAACGTAGTAATTTCAAAAAAAATCCTACGCACACACAAGATCATGGTGATGCATAGCAACAAGAGGGGAGAGTATTGTCCAAGTACCCTCGTAGACCGTAAGCAGAAGCGTTATGACAACGCGGTTGATGTAGTCATACGTCTTCACTATGGACCGATCCTAGCACCGAAGGTACGGCACCTCCTTGATCTGCACACGTTCGGCTCGGGGATGTCCCATGAACTCACGATCCAGTAGAGTGTCGGGGAAGAGCTTCGTCAGCACGACGGCGTGATGATGGTGATGATGAAGCTACCGGCGCAGGGCTTCGCCTAAGCACTACGACGATATGACCGAGGTGGATTATGGTGGAGTGGGGCACCGCACACGGCTAAAAGATCAATGATCAACTTGTGTATCTATGGGGTGCCCCCTCCCCCGTAAATAAAGGAGTGGAGGAGGGGGAGGGGGCCGGCCTCCTAGGCGCACCCCAAGGGGAGTCCTAAGATTAATAGACAAATTCCTCACGTCCACCAGTTTATTTCATAATTTTTGGAGAAGCATAAGTATGGTTGCTGTTCAGATCATTACAGACTGTTCTGCTTCTGACAAATTCTGTTTTCATTGCATAGTTTGCATGTTTTCTAGTTTCTATGGCTTATATTTCTCAATATAAATTGTAGAAATGATATGGTACAGTAGGCATTGTGTGAGAACAATTATGAACCTTGTCTTTGACAGTACCAAAGTGAATGGTTTACTCTTTATCATACTAATCTATCTCACGAAGTTCCGTTAAGTTTTGTGTGATTGAAGTTTTCAAGCTTTGGGTGAGATATCGATGTGAGGAGAATAAGGAGTGCAAAGACCCTAAGATTGGGCATGCCCAAGGCACCCAAAGGTAATATTCAAGGAAGACTCAAGCGCCTAAGCTTGGGGATGCCCCGGAAGGCATCCCCTCTTTCGTCTTCAAAACTATCGGTATACCTTACTCGGAGCTATATTTTTATTCGTTACATGATATGTGTTTTGCTTGGAGCGTATTTTCAATTTTTCTTGCTGTTTGAATAAAATCATTGGATCTGAAATCTTGAATGAAAGAGAATCCTGCCATGGCTAGTTAATTATTTGACTACTCAGTGTTCTTCACTTATATCTTTTGGAGTAGCTTGTCATTTACTCATGCGCTTCACGTATATCCTATGAGTAAATGGTTGAATGAATTGAATATCATAAATCTGAATTTATATACGTTTCATATGCTTATAACATGGGGAGTAATGACTTCACACATAATAAGTATAGGTAGTAAACTTATTGAAAGGTAGCAAACGCAGAATTGGTCACTTGAACAATTCATGAAAGAATATTGAAGGAAGAGAGATTTCACATATAAATATACTATCTTGGACATGTTTTGTAATTGTGAGCACTCATTAAAATATGACATGCTAAAAAGTTGATGTTGGACAAGGAAGACAACTTAATGGGTTATGTTTTCCTATATCCGCAACGTTATATTGTCTTGGATCATCCAACATGTTGAGCTTGCCTTTCCCTCTCATGCTAGCCAAATTCTTTGCACCAAGTAGAGATACTACTTATGCTTCCAAACATTCCTTAACCCAGTTTTTCCATGAGAGTCCACCATACCTACCTATGGATTGAGTAAGATCCTTCAAGTAAGTTGTCATCGGTGCATGCAATAAAAAATTTCTCCTTCAATATGTATGATCTATTAGTGCGAAGAAAATAAGCTTTATACGAACTTGTGATAGGGAAGAAATAAAAGCGACGGACTGCATAATAAAGGTCTTTATCACAAGCGGCAATATAAAGTGACGTTCTTTTGAATTAAGATTTTGTGCATCCAACCATAAAAGCGCATAACAACCTCTGCTTCCCTCTGCGAAGGGCCTATCTTTTACTTTTTTCTTCTACCCTTATACAAGAGTCATGGTGATCATCACCTTTCCTTTTTACACTTTTTCCTTTGGCAAGCACTTTGTGTTGGAGCGATCCGGATATATATATCCACTTGGATGTAGGTTTTCATAAATTATTATTGTTGACATTACCCTTGAGGTAAAAGGTTGGGAGGCGAAACTATAAGCCCCTATCTTTCTCTGTGTCCGATTAAAACTTTGAACCCATAAATATCACATGAGTGTTAGCAATTGTGAAATATTAAATGATAGTTGAGTATATGGAGTTTGCTGAATCAAAGCTCTTACATAAACCCTTCCCGAAAATAAGATGAATTGCAATTGTTTGATGACTAAGAGCTCGGTTTGTTAGTTTTCAAGAAAGTTTATGATCTATACTTTAACATGTGAATACCTTGTTACTTGAACACGAGAAGTTTCATGAGTTGAGCTACTGTTATGATATATAATGATGCTAGAAAAAGTGATTGGAACTATCATTGATCAAACTTATGCACTTGCTAGCATTCACACTTCATAAATTATTTCTTTTATCATTTACCTACTCGAGGACGAGCAGGAATTAAGCTTGGGGATGCTGATACGTCTCCAGCGTATCTATAATTTATGAAGTATTCATGCCATGTTTACAATAGTTTTATATGATTTTGGTATGATTTGATTAGAACTAACCCGGACTGACGCTGTTTTCAGCAGAACTACCGTGGTGTTGTTTTTGTGCAGAAATAAAAGTTCTCGGAATGCGATGAAAATCAACGGAGAATTTTTCTGGAAAAAATAAAAAATACTGGAACGAAGAGTTACCGGAGGGGAGGCCCGTGGGCCCCACGAGGGTGGAGGGCGTGCCCACCCCCCTAGCGCGCCCCTGTGCCTCGTGGACTTCCCGTGGGGCCCCCTGACTTGTTCTCAACGCCAATCTCTCCTATAAATACCCAAACCTCCAGAAAATAACCTAGATCAGAAGTTCCGCCGTCGCAAGCCTCTGTAGCCACGAGAAATCAATCTAGGCCCTCTCTGGCACCCTGCCGGAGGGGGCCATCATCACCGAAGGCCATGGAGGAGGATCCCAGAGGGGCCATCATCGCCGTGAAGGCCAAGATCCAGAGGGAGAACCTATCCCCATCCAGGGGGAGGCCATGGAGGAGGAAGCACAAGGGGGAGAACCTCTCCTCCTCTCTCTCGGTGGCGCCGGAGTGCCATCGGGAGGGGAATCATCGCCGCGGTGATCATCTTCATCAGCATCACCATCCTCATCTCTTTTACGCGGTCCACTCTCCCGCACCCCGCTGTAATCCCTACTTGAACATGGTGCTTTATGCCACATATTATGATCCAATGATGTGTTGCCATCCTATGATGTTTTGAGTAGATATCCTTTATCTTTGGGTTGATTGATAATCTAGATTGGTATGAGTTGTATGTTTTATTTTGGTGCTGTCCTATTGTTCCCTCCGTGTCGGGCAAGCGTGAGGGATTCCCGCTGTGGGGTGTTGCAATACGTTCATGATTCGCTTATAGTGGGTTGCTTGAGTGACAGAAGCATAAACCCGAGTAAGGGGGTTGTTGCGTATGGGATAAAGGGGACTTGATATGTTAATGCTATGATTGGGTTTTACCTTAATGATCTTTAGTAGTTGCGGATGCTTGCTAGAGTTCCAATCATAAGTGCATATGATCCAAAAAGAGAAAGTATGTTAGCTTATGCCTCTCCCTCATATGAAATTGCAATGACGACTACCGGTCTTGTTAACGATTGCCTAGGATAATTCCGCACACCGACCCATCATTATTCCACACGCGCTATTTATAATATTTAGTAATATATTCTAACTTTATGATAACAACACCTACTTTTATATTTTAGCTCTTCGATACCATGCAAAGTTATCCTCTTCATACCCACAACGTAGTTTTATTTCTCGTTTCTAGTTGGAAGCAAACGTTCGGTGTACGTAGAGTCGTATCAGTGGCAGGTAGGACTTGAGAGAATATTGATCTTACCTTTAGCTCCTTGTGGGTTTGACACTCCATACTTATCACTTCCACCTTTGGGAATTGCTTCCCTGCACTTGGGGATTATCACCCCCTAGATGGGAGGAGAGTTCCCCTTCTGGTCCATGGCCTCCATGGCGAGGGGCGGGAGCCCCTCCGAGATTGGATCTCCCTCTCTGTTCTCTTCTGTTTCGCGCTCTCCAGATCTGGCCGAAAACCGTTTCTTATATTTCCGGAGACCCGTAACTCCGATTGTGCAACACGATTTTTTCCGGATATAAGCTTCCTTGCGCCCGAAGTAGAGCTCCAACCGACGTACGAGGTGAGCACAACCCACCACCACGAGTCAGGCTCCTCTGGCGCGCCCTGGTGTCTTGTGGGCTGTGTGGGCCTCCATTTGCGGTGATTCCAACTCCCAAAAATCACATATATTCTAAAATAATTTTCCGTAAAATTTTATTGCATTTGGACTTCGTTTGATATGGATTTTCTGCTATACAAAAAACATGCAAAAAATAGGAACTGACACTGGGCACTGGATCAATAGGTTAGTCCAATAAATCATATAAAAAGGTGCCAAAAATATGTGAAAGTTGTATAATATTGGCATGGAACAATAAAAAATTATAGATACGACGGAGACGTATCAGCGGGCTCGTAGGAGATGAGTGCGGGGGAAGGGGGGTCGGGCAGGGGAGGAGGTGCGGGGGGTTCTCAGGCACGAGGAAGACGACGACCAAGTCCAGCACAAACCATTTTGACGGGACTGTGATTCAACGGTCCTGGATAATCTGTGCAGGGGCAGATCTAACGGCTCGCGTGGTGACCGGGCGAATCTCGTGCCAGTCGGCACAGAGTGTTGCCCAAAAAAAAATGCTTATTTGGAACTCCAGTCACAAAATATGTGATTTTCCTTAGAAAAGAAACAAATACTTCGTATGTGATTTTGTGCAATTAACTCGTGTTTTCATCGAATGTTTCAAAAAAAAACTCATGTTTTCATCGATGTTCCACTATGCAATTAACTCTCGTTTCTCCCCCTAAAAGGAAAAACTCTCGTTTCCCGAACGCAATTCGCGTGAGCGTCAGCCAATCGTCATGACACCCCTGACGAATCGAAAGCGCCGCCCCTCGGCCGCGGCCGCGCGCAGCGACAGCGGCAGCAAGCGCCGCGACGCTCGGCCATCCCCGCTGCCACCCCGGAATCCGAGTCCCCCTACGCGTCTTCCTCGTGGGCGTCCCTTGCCGAGGACCTACTCGACCTGATCGGGTGGCGGGTGCTGACCGGCGACCTGCTCGACTACGTCCGCCTCCGCGCCGCCTGCCGCCAGTGGCGCTCATCCACCGTCTCCCCGGGCGGCCGCAGCCTCCACGACCCGCGCTTCTACCCGCGCCGGTGGATGCTGCTGCCCGAGGGCCACGGCCTCCACCCCGGCCACACCAGGCTACACGGGTACATCCGGTTCATCAACCTGTCCACCGGCGCCATCGTCCGGTCAAATCTCCCGATCTTCAGCGACCACTGCGTCCTCGACTCCGTCGACGGGATCCTGGTGCTGCAGAGGGACCACGACACCGCCGTGCGCCTTCTCCACCCCTTCACCGGCGACATCGCGGACCTCCCGCCGCTCGCGTCCCTCAGGACGATGCTGACACCCGGACAGCAGCAGATATTGGACTGGTCGTTTTTCAGGACCATATGCGCGACCTCCTTCACTGTGAGCGCAGATGGGGTCGTCACCGCCATGATTGCTCTCTTCTATTTAGGGCGGGTAGCCTGTGCCACCTCCATGGACCAGCAATGGAGGCTCTCGACATGGAGCGTATCAAAAAACTGGAGGCCAATGTCGTTCCAGGGCAAGATATACACGTTGCACTGTGACACATTGGACAGTGAGCTTCAGATTTCCCAGATTGACCTGCCGGGGCTCGGGGAGAAGGAGGATTTTGGTGATCTGTTGTGTTATCTACCGGAACCAAAGTTGATCGCCACATTTCCGGCAGGCAGACTTCACATGCCTCACCACCTCGGAGAATGCGACTCGGAGATCATATTGATCGGGCGTGAAGAATGTAGGCTCTCTTTTCACATTGGGGTTTACAGAGTAGCTGACATTTTGGCAGACAAGATTACACCAGTAACAAGCATCGGAGGAAATGATTTGTTTGTTGAAGACAGGGTTCTGAGTGTGAGCAGTAGAGTGCACCCTACCATTGTGGCTGACGCCATTGTACTTCTCCATCAGAAGGAAGTATATCTTGGGCAATACCACCTTGCTAGTAGGACATGGTTGCCAACAGCAGATGGGGGTCTCAAAGGTGCTTCTGTACCCAGTCCTTGTAGCCTCATTTACCATATTTTCACATGTTGCTATCGTATTCTTTGGTGAGTTGTTATCCCCCTTTTTTAATTACTTAATTGCAGCCTTTTGTGGTACTTGGTGAACTAATTGTTTTAACACATAATATATGCTTGTAGGAACAAAGGACAAATTCTTTTTCAGGGGACGCTTCAACCTATTTGGAGGGTGAAGAGAAAGTGGCGACTTGGGGTGAGTATGACCATTTGCCTCTTCCTATTTTTGCTAATGATCCATTACTCGACCTTTTTATAGCCATAGCTAGCGAATTAATTTGGTGATATAGAAGAAACACTGGTTTAAATTAACCTCATATCAGTAGGGAAACTTTATCTTATGACCTTTGATTAGATTTGAGATATGCAATACCATTCGGGATTGCACAAACATTTCTCGATTGGGATGCGCAAGTCTTTATATGCTGCTACATTCTTGTTTGTATATACAACTAGTGAAATAACAGTCTGTTGATACTAGCTACAACTAGAGTCATTGGAAATATAGGCTTTTGCAAACACCATTTGTGATGTGGATTGTGCAATCAACTTTTGTTTAGGCACTGAATTAGCATGAAGGTTCTTCTAAAAGTTCTTTTTACAAGAAATCAGGAGAGGCTCCGACTGCATTGTATTAAATTCAATAGGGGTAAAATACTTACTATGTGAAGAGGACTTTCAAACCTACATATCTGAAATAAAACCCGATTTTTTGAACTGGTCTAAAAGAAGCTGAGATCTACTTTGAAATTGAAGTCGGGAAGTACCGATAAGGACCATGTTGTTGAATAACTTGCTGATTCTCTGCTTTCAAATGCAACAGTGTTGAGCAAGCGTGAAAACCTTGAAGAAGAAGGGCTGCTGAAAGGTTTGTTTCCCTGATGTATCATCTATGTCGTGCAAAGGTGTAGCTGCCAAACAGATGTTGCTGAAGCCTGAAGGTACACCTAGAAAACAAGCGCCATGACATCTCCTCTGTTAGGCAAACCAAGCATTCAAAGGAAATGCTAATGTTGAAACGTCTTCGTTGAATCATGTTTCGGGCGTTCAGTCTATCAGATACAAGCAATCAAGAAATTTTCCTTTGGTTTTCATCGTACGCTTCAACACAGCGAGCTTCGCTGGCGGCACTGGGCGGACCCATGCCCCCACCCAATTTCCGTTTTATTAGCTTTGAAGCCCATTTTTTACTAAATGGGCCCCCAGCTGACAAAGCAAGTGTGCCCCCACTCTCACTTCGGCCCCCATTGAAATTTTGGGCTGGGTTCGCCCCTGGGCGGCAGGAGGGTGCTGCGAGAGTAGCAGCGGGCTACACGCGGGTAGTCGTCTCCCTTGTTTCTTCCATCGAGTGCAGGGAGGAGAGGACGGCCTAGACACGCGAAAGAGGACAGGAGCGTTGACCCCGTGTGAGGTATTTACCCCAAACCATCACATTTGGTGTTAGGGTAACAACTTAGTACTCCTTTCGATCGGTACAAACTTCTTCTAAAACAGCGATAATTAATATGGATCGAAAGGAGTATCATATTTCAGGTAGGGCGTGAGGAATCACCAACATTACGCCTAACGACTAACGAAGAGCACTGATTGTGTGATAAGCTTGCAAAAATAGCGAAACTGGCAAGTTGGATCTACCTGTCAGGTTAAGGTGGCGTGCTTGTGTGGATAATATGCTGAGTTGGACGAGCATCCCACCTATCAATGATTATGTTTTTCTTTCACTTTTCCATTTTATTTCTTCCTCCTTTTCTCATCTCCTTCCTCTTCTTCCATCTCATTTTCTCCTTTTCATCCACCGCTGCCACTTCTTGCATGTTCTTGCAAGCCACCGCCCAATCCAGCGAGGGAACCGTCGCGGTGTGTCCCCACAGCTGCCTTCGATCTCCGGATCCCGTCGGCCGTCTCCTTCTTCTCTTCCTCGAAAATCGGATCCCCGCCTCCATCCGTCGAATCCCGTTTCTAAGCAGCCATTCGTTGTGCCGTTCTTCCTCGGCAGCCCACCAAGCCCCCTTAACCCCTCGCCACTCTACCTCACTCGTCATGATTGTAGTCGTCACTAGGTGGTCTACGGATCTGAATGAAATTTTTTTTTATGTCCGGTATTTGTTGTACTACCATGATTGATGACTAGCAAACATGCTCATGCATCGCAATGGGAGAAAATTACATGTGACATGTCATAGGAGTGGGGATCCACCGCGTCCGGCCATAGACTAGTTTTACCGTAGCCTGATATAGTTTAGTTAAAATATGTCCGAAATGTAAATGTTTTTGACCGATTCGAATGAAAATCATTCGGTTTGCATGTAATTGTGTGGTTTGTTTAAACTTGTTTTGAAATGTATGCTGATAGCTTTCGATGGCCGGCTCCCGTGGACGGATGCGGTGTCTGGTTTACGGGTCAACACTAGAGATGCTCTAATTCCTTTGTTACCTAGGATAAATAGGTCATATCTCATCTGAGATTAGTTGATTCTTAAGGCTGCTTGATGATTCTCTTACTATGGATGTATATAAATCGATGGAACAGGATGCAAGAAAGCAATGTGAGACTATTTAATTTGTTAAACAAAGCTAATTTACAACACTCTTTTTTCGAGGCAGCTACTTTACAAGGGACCTCCTATATGCCACTCTTTGCGGCAAGTAGTCGCACAGGGGGCAGTCTAGTTGGGCCGGCCCATGGCGGTGCGAGGGTAAAAATGATTTGCGGTAAGTGGGGTTCGAACCTGTGACGACGCGCTGCAGTGTGCTCGATCGAAGCCACTACGACCACACTTTCCGCCAGATAAGCATCGCGAAACTAAAAGAACCATCGAATAATCAAACTTAAATCCCGTTGAAAAGAATCACGAACAAATTTTGAAATTTTCTGAAACCATGAACTCATCTTGAAATTTGGGCACTTTTTCCAGAAAGATGAACATTTTTTAATTTTGAACAAAATCTGAAAATGGGAACAAATTTTTAACAGGTTTTTTTAGAGCACCAACACTTTAAAAAAATTAAGAACAATTTTGAAATTCCCGAGAAAACTCAAAATTGCAAAAAAAAATACGTGAACAAACTGTTGAAAACCGGACATTTTTCTAAAACTTTGTACATTTTTTACAAAACGCGAACAATTTTTTGAACTTAAGCTGGCTTGGCTGGCTGTGGCCTTTGGAAAGCCCCACCCAGGAGCAAATTATAAACTGTGCGTACCAGGTCTAGTTCGGCCCAGCAATCGAATTGTTTTTTTCTGGACGCACTTATGCATGTATGTGGGTTCATTATAACAAAAATTAGGGGTATTATATAAAAGTGCATGACAGATCAAGTTTTTTTAATGACTTTTTCTTTAAATAAAAAATATTCTTTTTTTATAGAAGGCCAAAAGTTGGACGCGGACGACCACGGCGGGTTCCTCTGCTTCCGGCTGAACTCGCCGCCTGGCACGGCGAGACCCCTCCCCTACATCGGCACCAGAGCGCGCCCATGGAGCTCCGGAGTGCCCTGTCGGAACTCGATGCTCCTCCTTCAAGTACGTGCATATCACTCTCCGCGTCCCAGTTCCTCTGTTTTATTCCACACGCCACCTCCTCCTGCGCGAGTCCATCTACACGCATCAGGCGCCGAGTCTCCGCTGTGCCACGCCGCCGAGATCCGCCGTCTTCGATGCGGAGGAGGAAACACCGCTCCACCTCTGGGCGCATCGCCGGCCACCTGCCGTGATGTCGTGCAAGTCCAACTCTGGGAAAGCACGCAGGGAATCACGATCTTCAAGACGACGCCCTCAGGAGGGGAAGCGACGTATCACTGCCATCGTTTGGTCCTGCACCGCAAGTCCTGGGCTTTCACCCGAAGAAAGTGACCCGAGAGCGGAGGAGGTCGGAGAACTCCACAACGGCCCCCAGGAGGAGAGCGACATCCGCAGACACCGCGCCGTCGGCTTTCGTCCGAAGCAACCCTACCTCCGCACCCTCACGCTGCCGGACGAGGATGGGGGAACCCCAGCGCCGCCAGCATGCGAACCCACTGGCCCAAGCACCTCTTGCGCGGCGGCGCCGCCATCACCACGCACGACCACCAACCTCACCACCGGCCGAAGCTAACGGGCCAGATCGGCCGAGCCTGCCACGGCCAGATCTGAAACCTCGGGACGCCGTCGCGTCGAAGCAGCCACGAGCAGCCGGCAGCCCATCACCTGCGACAGGACGAGGACGCCGCGCCGGGCAGCCGCCACGCCGGCCGGACACGCCGAGGATGAGACTCCCACCACCACGGGCTCACGCCGATAACCTAGGCCGCCGAGCGCGCGGAGATCCCCGCCGCCACCGTCCTCCGGTGCGGACTTCGCCCGGCGGACTCATCCGGCGGCGGCGGGAGGGGGGACGTGCTGTAGAGGGGAGTGGCGGCGGCGTACCTAGGGTTCCCCCGAGCAGCCCTGGGGACGACGCGGGGGTCGGGACGGACCAGGTCTTTCTACTCCTTCTACTCCTCTATTTAACTACCAAAACATGTGATCTACTCCCTCTCTTCATTTTTTATAAGACATTTTAGACACTTCAGGCAGTGCCCAATACAGTTCAAGGTCAGTTGTCTTATAAAAAAGAAGGGAGGGAGTATGTCATAAAATTTATATCTCTAGATTCATTATTGAATGAGCTTTCTAAATATTTTTGTGTGTGACATATAAGCACATGTTTCGCTAGTTAGATGGACGACCTAATTTCTGTGCCCAACTTGTATTCCCATCCGGAGGGAGTAGATGCGGTTATGTGCCCGAGCCCTGAGGGTTTCGATAAACTGTAGAATATTGGCTGTGGGGACAAAAGTTGCTCTTCTCTTTGGATAGTGGGCTATCCGATCGAGTTAGATTATGCAATGAACTGAGATAGATTCAGCTTGGAAATCTTGAAAAACACTGAAAGTACATCTGAGTTGGTGCTTTAAGAGATTTCCTAGCGTTCACATGCAAAACTTTAATGGCATGATGGATCTACAAAATTTGATATCAATGAGCCCAAATGCTCTGCGGAGAGGGGGCGGAGAGCTTCATCAGCTGAAACAAAGGCTCAACCCTGCGGAGAAGGTGACATTTGTCAAGATGCCCCAAAAACAAGACAAGACTTTGAGCTTGACAAACTTCCTGAGGTATGTTTGGGAATAACTCCATGGTTATTAACTTCTGGCGCTGGATGCATTTGGGCGCAGCACTCCGATGTATACCTCTTATTATTGATCAACAATCTTGTGCATGGTAAATTCGCTAACAACAATTAAATAAACTTAAGTACTATTTTATCTTCAATGCAGGTCTTGATGCAACACACATGTTTCAGTTAACACTATATATAGTTTTGTTGTTGATTCTAAGTGAGGTCAGTGTTAGTGCTAGCTATAACCTAACTGCTAAACTTGTCAACAATGCTACTGCAGGACATGCTACATCATATACATTCCCTCATGCCTATACAAGACGCTGGTCGTGCTGCATGTGTATCTAGACGATTTCTGCGTTCATGGAGATGCTACTCGAGTCTCAAACTCAACATACAAACACTTGGATTGACTGGCGATAAATCTGAAGGAAGTGAAATGTATTTCATCAACAAAGTTGACAAAATTCTTAATAACTATTCTGACAAGGGGATGAAGGTGAAGACACTAAAACTTGATCTTGGGCCTTGTAGCAGTGTGAGTGCCTCCTACCTAGACCGGTGGCTCAAAACTGCTGTCAAATCTGGGACCAAAGAACTACGCTTGTGGCTATCGCCTTCCATGAAGGAAAAGTACTGCTTCCCATGTTCGGTTTTATTTGATGAGGCGGCTACGAGTTCGATCGAGTCCCTCTATATCTCCAACTGCACTTGGCTGCTTTAGAAGATTGAAAAGTTTAGTTCTGTGCGGTGTTCGCATTACTGAGGAGGGACTACAACAGTTGCTCTCAAAATCTTTCAGCTTAGAACGGTTGGAGGTCGTTTCGTGCAATGAGATAATTTGCTTGAAGATACCTTGTACACTGCAGAAGCTCAAGCTCCTCAAGGTTGGAAGGTGTCGAAAAATTGAGGTGATAGAGATCAGTGCCCCAAATCTCTCCTCTTTTCACCATTATGGGTTCCCGCCAGAGATCTATATTGAAGATTCTGCCCAACTTACGGAAGTATATTTGTCATCTTTATATCCACCCGGAATTCTCGCTTACAGTCGTGCGAAGCTTCCATCTATCGCCAGCAATGTCGAGAGGCTTACCCTGGTGTTCTGCGGTGAGGTATGTTTTGGGTACATTTTGAGAAAATTATATTTAGAGGTATCAGTAGACTAGCGTGTAGTGGTTATATTGAATAACAGACTTTGTTCTTCAGAATGTCAACACGCCGATGCTTCATGAAAAGCTCCACCACCTCAAGAGTTTGGAGTTTGAATTTCACGGCTCAGGAGCCTGCTCCCCTCTATGATATCTTCTCTCTGGTTTCTTTTCTTGATGCTTCTCCTGCCTTGGAATCTTTGATCTTGCGTGTAAGTCACTATTCATGTCTTCTTGAGCTATATATACTATCTATGGAAAACCTGGGAGCATATCTTTCATCTTTTAACTATTGGTTATCAAAGAACAATGATATTGATGATGATGTAGAACAATGATAGTAATGCTGATGCTACATCATCATTTGCAGGTAGCACGAAACGCCATAGACATAGTAGATCATTGTGATGCTGGGGACGATGTATACCTAAAGGGGAAATCAGCATACCAGCATGACAGCCTCAAACGGGTGACGATCACGGGCTTCTGTTCAGCCAGGAGCCTGATTAGGCTTGTGATCAGCATCCTTGAGAGCGCTCCTTCACTCGAGCGCCTCACGCTGGATACGACACCCCGTGGCTGCGGTAGGAAGCTTGGCGATACTAGCATATGCACTGCCGCAAAATATAGGAGTAAATGCTGTTGGATAAGCGAGAGATCCCTCGAAGAGTCTAACAGAGCTGTTGAGGCTGCAGGTAGATACATCGCTGGGAGAGTTCCATCGGCTGTTGAATTTGAGGTCCTTGAGCCCTGTAGGCGATGCCATACTGGCAACCCGGTAGATGATGTGTTAAATAAAAGTTAGTTCACTTAACTCTCGAGTTTGGAGCTTGGCTCATTTGACCCCCAACTATGAATTGAAACCATACACGTGTGACCCTCGAAAGTTTCAAAACTAATGCGCATATGTGCAGTGGTTTTGAACGATTTGTAGGGTTCGATGTCCGCAGCATGCTTCCTTTCCTTGTCTTCTTTGCTGTCGAGGAAAAATATGGCCACCACCCCCGTTTGTACAGAGGGAGTATGTAATTTATGCAGAGGCAGCTGGTGCACGCTTCCTAATCAATGGGAGAACATGTTTTTACTTGTTAAGATAGCTGTGCCACTATTCTCTTGGTTCTAACTATACAACCGAATCTTCGTTTCGCATCAAGGCGCTGTCATATTTATACTAAGAAAGAAGGTAGATTTTACAGAGGTGACCTGATGGTTGTAGATCCCAAACAATCAAACATAGTTTTTTTTTAGGATCACAATCAAACATAGTTGTATAGTAATTGCACGGCCTGTTTGCGAGATGACCTGATGGCCACTTTTTCCTTGTTTGTGAAGAAAGCTGTTTATTGGTCAAGAAACATACTGTAGTCTTTACAATAAGTCAAGAGCTTGGCAATAAAGCCAGCTTCAAGATCTTCACTAAAGTCGCTACATATAGGATCAATTCGGTAGCTGATGGGAGGCCGGAATATCCTAGATGGGTCGTATCTTGCATGAAACTGTACATGAGTTGCATAGAAGGAAAATGATGTTGGAAATATGCCCTAGAGGCAATAATAAATGGTTATTATTATATTTCTGTGTTCATGATAATAGTCTTTTATTCATGCTATAATTGTATTTTCCGGAAATCGTAATACATGTGTGAATACATAGACCACAACCTGTCCCTAGTAAGCCTCTAGTTGACTAGCTCGTTGATCAACAGATAGTCATGGTTTCCTGACTATGGACATAGGATGTCATTGATAACGGGATCACATCATTAGGAGAATGATGTGATGGACAAGACCCAACTTAAGCATAGCATAAAAGATCGTGTAGTTTCGTTTGCTAGAGCTTTTCCAATGTCAAGTATCTTTTCCTTAGACCATGAGATCGTGCAACTCCCGGATACCGTAGGAGTGCTTTGGGTGTGCCAAACGTCACAACGTAACTGGGTGACTATAAAGGTGCATTACGGGTATCTCCGAAAGTGTCTGTTGGGTTGGCACGGATCGAGACTGGGATTTGTCACTCCGTGTAAACGGAGAGGTATCTCTGGGCCCACTCGGTAATGCATCATCATAATGAGCTCAATGTGACTAAGGCGTTAGTCACGGGATCATGCATTGCGGTACGAGTAAAGAGACTTGCCAGTAACGAGATTGAACAAGGTATTGGGATACCGACGATCGAATCTCGGGCAAGTAACATACCGATTGACAAAGGGAATTGCATACGGATTGATTGAATCCTCGACACCGTGGTTCACCCGATGATATCATCGTGGAACATGTGGGAGCCAACATGGGTATCCAGATCCCGCTGTTGGTTATTGACCGGAGAGGCGTCTCGGTCATGTCTGCATGTCTCCCGAACCCGTAGGGTCTACACACTTAAGGTCCGGTGACGCTAGGGTTGTAGAGATATATGTATGCGGAAACCCGAAAGTTGTTCGGAGTCCCGGATGAGATCCCGGACGTCACGAGAGGTTCCGGAATGGTCCGGAGGTGAAGAATTATATATAGGAAGTCCAGTTTTGGCCACCGGGAAAGTTTCGGGGGTTATCGGTATTGTACCGGGACCACCGGAAGGGTCCCGGGGGTCCACCGGGTGGGGCCACCTGTCCCGGAGGGCCCCGTGGGCTGAAAGTGGAGGGGAACCAGCCCCTAATGGGCTGGGGCGCCACTTTGGGCCTCCCCCCCATGCGCCTAGGGTTGGGAACCCTAGGGGGGGAGTTTCCCCTTGCCTTGGGGGGCAAGGCAACCCCTTCCCCCTTGGCCGCCGACCCCCTTGGAGATCCCATCTCCAAGGGCTGCGCACCCCCCCCTTGGGGGCCTATATAAAGGGGGGAGGGAGGGCAGCACACTACAGCCTTTGGCGCCTCCCTCCTCCCCTGCAACACCTCTCTCTCTCGCGCGCAGAAGCTCGGCGAAGGCCTGCCGGAGAGCCGCTACATCCACCACCACGCCGTCGTGCTGTTGGATCTCCATCAACCTCTCCTCCCCCCTTGCTGGATCAAGAAAGGAGGAGACGTCGTTGCACCGTACGTGTGTTGAACGCGGAGGTGCCGTCCGTTCGGCACTCGGTCATCGGTGATTTGGATCACGGCGAGTACGACTCCGTCATCCACGTTCATTGGAACGCTTCCGCTCGCGATCTACAAGGGTATGTAGATCCACTCCTTTCCCCTCGTTGCTAGTAGACTCCATAGATGCATCTTGGTGAGCGTAGGAAAATTTTAAATTATGCTACGATTCCCAACAAATGAATGGGGTGATCTTTAAAATAGACTTTGAGAAAGTCTATGATAAAATGAAATGACCTTTTTTGCTACAAACTCTTCGTATGAAAGGTTTCTTGCCCAAGTGGATATCTTGGGCTGAGACTTTTGTCTCTGGGAGGAAGTGTGGCTATAAAGGTAAACTACATCGGACCTTATATTCAAACGAAGAAGGGTCTTCGACAGGGTGATCCCCTATCCCCTATGCTCATCAACATCATAGCTGACATATAGGCCATTCTAATTGATAGAGCCAAAGCAGATGAGCAGATTAGTGTAGTAGTGCCACATATAGATGGAGGCCGGTCTATTCTACAGTATGCGGACGTAACATGAAGATATTACTCTGTGCATTCGAGCAACTATTAGGTCTTAAGATTAATTTCCATAAGAGTGAGTTATTCTGTTTTGGGGAGGTCCAGATATTTGGTTGTGCCTCCGGTAAATTTCCATTAACGTGTTTAGGTATTCCTGTTCATTATAGGAATGACAAATGCTGAATGAAAAAGGGTATTAGAACGGTTCGAGAAAGGATTTTGTAGTTGGAAAGGAAAACATATTTCTTCAGGAGGTTGCCTTACACCGATTAACTCGGTGCTTAGCAGCCTTTCCTTGTATATGATGTCCTTTTTCTCTATAACAAGGGGTGTGCTTAAAAAAATTGATTAGTTTCACTCTAGATTTTACTAGAGGAGTGATGATCAAAAGAAAAATGTATCGATTGGTTAAGCGGAGCATTTTGTGCTGCCATATAGAGCAAGGGGGGGGGGGGGTCTAGGAATTCATTATTTGGACATAGAGAATGTTGCCTTGCTTAGCAAGTGGTTGTTTAGCCTACTGACAATTGATGGAGTGTAGCAACAGTTGATAAGTACTTATGTAGTAAGCCCTTATTGGAAGTCCACTGAAGAGCTGGAGATTCGCACTTTTGGGCCAGCGTCATAAAAGTGAAGGGAGATTTTCTCCGCTTTGGTACTTTCACGATAAAGGATGGCACCCAAATCAGGTTTTGGGAGGAAAAGTGGTTGAGTACCGCTGCGGGAACAATGCCCAAATCTTTGCTACATTGTAAGGCACAAAAGACTATTGTGGCAGAGGTCATCCAAACTTCCCCCTCATATATTGGATGTAATAAGTTCTTATATTACGGGATGGAAGGAGTAGCATGAATAGTTAACTTTCTCTGACTTACTAATATTCTTCTCACACATGAGCAAGACGCTTTTCGCTGGAACTTAACCCCTCTCCAGGCCTCCCTCTTTTCTTTTGTCTTGTTTGTTTGGGCTTGTTGAGCCGTGCCCTCAGCAGAACCTTTTGTACTTCTTGTTGTGAGACTTGGGTGTGTGAGTTGTGAACTGGTCCTTGTATGTTGTTCTGTGGCGGTTTGCTTTATTTATAAAGCGGGGCGAAAGCTTTTTTCGGTAATGGGGGGTTCTCGGTGAAGTCTCATTATCTTGCTCTTGTGCATTGTGATGTTCCCGGTATCAACAAAGGCCTGTGGAAAATTAGGGTGCTGCTCAAAGTTAAGATATTCCTTTGATTCTACGACACGGAGTAGTTGTAACAAGGGATAACTTGGCTAAACAAAATTAGCAAGGCAATGAAAAACCTTTGGTTGATTGAATTTATCATTCAATCATCGTGGACATTACTGAATCTTACAAGTTTTGGCAAAGCATACATTATTACATCTTTTTCAATATGGTCAAGTTATGTTTGTACAGCTGGCCTAGTTAGTGGTTGGTTATTTACACCTAAACTATGCTGAGGGATCAGGACGTTAGAATGTGTTTATGCGAAGGTTATCTGAGCAAGACACGATAAAGGAAGATGCAAAATGTGGCCAAGTCTACCAGCGAGTGCAGAGATGTGTTGTTAGGTGTCTGCTTGTGAGCATACTTATCACACTACTTGTGACACCACCAAAAATATCTGACTTCTCCAAGACTGCTCCAGGGATTCGTGAATTGCTTATATCCATAGAAATAGACACTTCACAACCATTTCATCATCGATGATAACATTGGTAATCGTACCCAGCGCTGACATGTCTACATAGAACTAGAAGAAACGACAGCCTCCGCTAAGACGACAAAAGAAAGTGGGATTTTCTCTCCTAAAAACTCTTCATCCCTTCTCCTATGAATGTGTACTACAGGCTCTTTGTACAAACAGGCGCCGCCGCCATAATATATAATCGCTAACTATACAATTGGTGTGCAACATTTTCAGAGGATACCGAAACATTCCACTAAATCGGCATTGTGAATGCCCGATAGCACTGGATCACCTATGCGGCTGGGTGCGAGAACGCAAACCAGGTGCATTCAGGGAGGGCATCAGCAGTGATATCTAACACTCATGCGGTCAACCGGGTGTCGGCTTTCTCTTTTGATATCCTCTCTTCCTGTATTTCCTCCAGTTCATCGCCCTCGCTCCGCTTGCCTGCTTGCTCCTTCCAATAAGAAATCAACTTCTTCAACCGCATGATTTCTTTGGGGGAAACGTGCTTGCTCGTGTCATTAACAATGCAACGTACTCGTGAAGCATACCTACAGCAGTCAAAAAAATGTTAGTCAACAGCTGGAAAATGTCGCAGAAGCTATGCACATGATGCAGGATATAAAGCATGTGATGCAAGAAAATTCAGTTAAGTTTTCGTATCCGCGAAACAATCTCAGGGATACAGACAACGATGGCAATGAAAAAGAAATACAAAAGAGTAACTAAGCAATGGGAAATCCGTACATGAGTGAGTTGTGAGTCTCCTCCAAGTTTGATTCCGCTGGTGAAACATTCACAAACATCAGGGTTTTTGCATTGCCTCCAAGTGAATCACTCATAAGCATTGTCAACTTATGGTTCCGGTAAGGTATATGTTGTCCATCAGAAGATAAAGCACCAATAACATCAGCCAATGCAGAAAGGGATTTATTGATGCTCTGTGCTTCTTTTAATTGTTTTCCTGCTGAACCGGACTTTTTCACCCTCTCAGAACCAGCAAGATCCACAAAACTTAGCTGTTAAGGAATGCCAATGTCAGCAATTTATTAAGAACAAATAAATTAATGCATACTCCCTCCGTCCGAAAAAACTTGTCCCAAGCTTGTCTTTTAAATGGATATATCTAACACTAACTTGGGGTTAGATACATCCATTTGAGGGACAAGCTTTTTCGAACTAACTTTCTAGTGAAATAATTATTTCAAATGAAACAAAATGAAAATTATGAAACAATAATTTGATTATGAGCTAGACTAATTAGGCAAGCCTAACGAGACCACATTTTCTGAAAGAAATAAAATGAATTCCATTTGACCAGAAATGGTGACTGCAAAGACAAAACATATAGGAGAGCAGAAGTTTGTTCTTTTGGGCAAACAAATGTCATAATCACAAGGACTTCAAGCTAAGCAAATTGAGCCTTAGCAGTCATGGTAGTTAACTATGTCTACATAAGAGTAGTTTTCTAGTTTTATTCCCGAGTGAAAGTTAGACTGTTTTTTACAGCAAGCATACATAGTTCTACAAATGTAAGAAGTGTTCACAATTGAAGGTAGACTATCAGAACATGCAAATCTCTGATAAGAATAACAGATCAAAAAAACAAGCTAGGACTCAACAAAAATTATGTGAGCTTTT
This sequence comes from Triticum aestivum, assembly GCF_018294505.1. NCBI lineage: Eukaryota > Viridiplantae > Streptophyta > Magnoliopsida > Poales > Poaceae > Triticum > Triticum aestivum. The sequence goes on along the minus strand of NC_057799.1, from coordinate 590,273,848 downwards.
CAAGTTCATCCTGTCATACCTTTCCTCTTGCATAAGATTGAGTTTGGAGATTGGTGCTTTCAATAATTATTGAAAGGATTAAATGAGATCTTGAGCTCTCATCATTCATATTTGTTCCAGCTGTGTGTCTTCTCTCAGAACCTCTTGTGATTATAGTTTTCAATTCTTCAAAACTTGAAATGTTTACAACTGTGACATTTTCAACAGTAACAACTCCCTAGAAAGAAAAGCACAAGTTAACTAGGTGCATAGAAATATAAACATCTACCGTTCATGAAAGAAATGCTTCCGCATGTTAACAAAGGAAGTGACTCCACACTCTACACTTCCCAAAATAATTGTGCAGGTGGCAACGATGAGTTTGCCTAACCACCACTATTACTCTCAAACTAAAATTATTTAGAATGGTGCAGCTTTATTATGGAGGCATATGAAATACTCATCATTACCAAGGAGTGGTCTATTATCTAAAAAATGATAAAATTGTCTGCTCTTCAACAACAAAAGTTGACCAAGATAGCAAAAAATAGTTAATACCTCCAAGAGGTGTTGCTAAAGTCAAAAGCACACAAGAAAAATCGAACAGGGAAACTAGTAAGTTGTCTTACTGAAGAGCTAAAGAAAAAGCAAAATGTACAAATAAAGAAGGATTATAGGATGACCATTAACTCTAGCGAGCTGTATGAAAAATGGGAAGTAAATGCAAAGAAGGAAAGAGCTTGTATACCTTGGAATCCTTTTTTATTTCTAATTTTTGTCGCATAGCATTTTTGGGCAACAACAGGTCCACAAGATTATCTTGATAAAGTTCCACCATATATGCCTGGACGTTATATGATAACGATTAGTCGACAAAGGATAACTAAACAATGTGTAATTGTCAACATTGGAGTGCCAACAGTACAAATCATTTCTTCAAGATTGAAAATTATATTTTGTAGAATAGTCCAGAAAGGAGATGTTTTCCAGGCCATATGAAACCATATAAAATGCACATGAAAAATAGTTCTTACCTTCAAGGAAAATGAATACTTGTTGCCATCACGCTTTATCACCCTAAAAAGTTCTGACGTAGCCCTTGGAGTAAGACCAGGATTGTTGTCTGAACCATATATTGTAAAAGTCTTCCCGGAACCAGTTTGACCATAAGCAAATATACAAACATTATATCCATCAACAGCTGATTGTACTAGATACTGCACCATGTTCAGCAAAAAACAGAGGTGAATAATCTCAGATGCACAATTTATATTACGATAGAAAGAAAACCTAAATTTAGATATATTTTACCTTAGTGTCCTCGAAAACATCTTCTTGAGTAGTATGTGCATCAAAAACACGATCATATATATGTTGCTTTGACTTGTCATCTTTCCACGGATGTGCAATTGTAAATTCATCAGGACTGCAGACAATATTCTTATCCTTTAAAGAAACCTCCTTGTCGTTTAGAGGACGCAAGCGACAAAAAACTCTTATTTTTCCTTTCATATCTGTGAAGAGTTGCAGCTCCATTTATAATCAAGTTATTGGCAAAATACCACAATAGCTACATTTGTGTGAATACTTTTATTCTACCATACCTTCAATTGTGTTATAGTAACGTTTTCGCAAAACCTGTTCTTGCTTATAAAGACTTTCAAGCTCAACCAACTGTGTCCCTTGCCTTTTAAGAATCTCAGCGGTCTGTTGGTTCTTTCTGTCCACATCCTGAAGAGATGCACAATGGAAGTATGTGAATTTCTACAGAACCTAAAAGAGACTGAATGTGGATATTATGTCTTACACATACCGCTTTAAACTCTCTTAACTCATCAAGCTCCTTGAGAGTATTTTGCAATGAATCCACCTCGGTATTTCTCAAGGCGAGAGTTGATTCAGCAACATTTAATGACTGTGTTGCACTTTCCAATTTTTGCTCCAGTGTAGCTGTATGAGCTTTTAACTTACGACATTCATCCTCATAAACTCTTTGCATTGTACTTTTCTGCATAGTTAAAGTAACAATATTTTCAGAAATATGAAGTGAATAAAGTATTCGCTGCGAGACCAGGAAAAGGAAAGAGGAAATGTTTGATGATTAAACAAAAAACCTCTTCACTTTTTGCTCTCTCAAGCCTTTGAATCCTCTGTTCGAGCATATTCCTTTCCATAATTAACTTCTTTGATACTTCTTTTGATGCAGCAAGCTCTTTTCGGCATGATTTCAACTCCTCCTCGAGCTTAGTCAACATCTTTTCAAACACAAGATAAACAAATGAACCATGAAATATTTGCAACCATAAGTTTGGCCACAGAAGTTAGAAGCATAACATACCATGCAAAACTCAACCCTAATGTACATGATTTTTGTAAAATACCTCAATGCCACTGTTGACGCTGCCTACGGTCGTCAAAGTATCTCTTTCACAATGATTTCCAGATAAGTCCATTTTGGTATTGTTCTCTTGGCCCTGACCATTTGTTAATTTGGTCTCCAGTCTATTTTTCTCCACCAATGCAACCTAATAAAATTGCAAGTTAGATGATCCAAACAATTTAAGTGCACAAATTGCATATCACCATACCTGCAAAGAAGATTCCTTTTCATCACATAGGGATTTCAGCCTATCCCGCTCACTTGTTACTTCTTTAATGATATGTCGTTCAGATTGTAAGGTATCTTTTAGCCCTTCCAATTCTTCTTGCATCTCTCTTTCTTGTTGTGTCTTCCTCTGTAACTCATCCCGTAACTAACAATAAAAAGGGACCATTAGAACTTAGATGATCAGTTATGTAAAAGATGATGCCATTTTCTCCAATATGTTGCAAGACAAAGGTCAGATTTCAAAAACATCAGCTAACTGGAATTTTATTCTTTCTTTATGAAAGAAGTCATGTAAACTGAAAGGGAACTGAAAATTGCAGATACACTTGGGCACATTACAAACTTGTGCATAACTAGCCAAAAAAAACCAAATGTTTATTAATTACATGCATGGTATTACGATCCTTTTGACCTACTGGCGGTTCGTTACATTTTTCAATCCAATTGCAATGAAACGATCCAGATTTCAATGTAGCAGTGTAGCACTAACATGGAAAAAATTCTGGAATGCTTGCACAACGTTTACCAGGTAACAAGACATTTCTCACAAAGTTCTGAACTCACCTGGTCTGCTTTCTTCTGAGACTCATCAACTACTTTTGACAGTTCTTGGACACGTTTGTCATACATTTCAGCATTTGGTGGCTTATCTGCTTGAGAAACATCATTCTGAGAAACCGTGCTAGTAGCAGAGCCACACCGTGCTTTTGAATATCTGCGGAGCATCACATCATTTATATGTGTTTGAAGTGCTACACATATTTCTTCACCCTAAAAATATAAATACTTGGTTATTTTGACCCAGTTGACAGCTTTATAAGATTATGCTGATGTACTATCTCCTGTGAGGGCTCAAAATACCTGCTTGGTTTCAAACTGAAAGATATGAAGGACGCCAGCAACTCGCATCTTAAAGAAAACAGCAGTATTGCTGCTCCCAAACTGCATTATGTCTCTCAGCTCTGCAGAATGTAGGTATTCCTTAGGAACCGGACGAAAAAAGTGGACCTGCGTTAAAGCAGAATTACAGGATTAGCTTCAATTAGGAGGAGATATACAATTTTCATCATAAGAAAAAGTATCTTACCCCTCGTTTGTTGATTCCCAAAATGATTCTTCCAGGTAGAAGTCCTATTGGGTCATCAATTTTCCGAACGCTGAAGAAAACTGAATTGCCGTACGGAAGAGTTCTTAAGATTCTGAGAAACTGATTCCTTGCATCATCTTTTGACAAGTGTTCCTGGATGCAACAGTGAAATACTTAGATAATTGAGGTATCACATGTGCTTGCCAATGTAGATTGAGAGAGTGGAATTTTTTATTTCACCAGGGCATGCATCAAAATTAATTCATTGAGAAATTCACAAATAACTAAAATTTAAAAAAATATAGCTTTCTCATGTGTTAGTACATTGTGATGCATCACAAATACACTCACTGTTATGAATAAGAAACATATGTTGAAAATTAAGTGCACAAATTTGTGTGATGTCATGCATCTACAGTTGATACTCAATAGCATAAAGTTGCACGGCTAGATGAATACCATTAACTGATAGCGTGAGATGATGTCGAGCTCCCAGTCTCGCTTTGCTCTAGTAATTGCAACTTGCCTAGGTAGAAATCTCTCTAGAAGAGATATCCATTCACTAGCAAAAAGACAATGGCATCTCAGAAAGAAATATGATGAAATAGTATTACGAAAAGACTATGGAAAATCGAAATAAGAGATAGTAGAGCCTTATAAATTACGTACACGCAGGACTCAGGATTGTCAATGAATCCAATCTCAACCAATATTTGCAGGGCAGTGAGTTGTGCAGCATCATCCCTGCCTACTGGGTAGTTGCCTAGAATATAATCATGTTGTAACTGCAGAAGAAGGATATTAATCAGTGCAATGTTAGATTACCTGCATAGCCTACGAACTGTAAGCACTTCAACGGGCTACACAAACCAGTACCTGGACATATGATAGCTGAACGAACATCGGATCAGTCACAGCCTCATCAGACTCACGAAAGAGGCGTTTCTTAAATACAAGTTTGCAGTGCAAAATTTCTCCTTTGTTGCGATCCTTGGCTGACTTGAATTCAGATAGCAAGTCCCCGATGTACTTGTTATCGTCTAGCCCAATGTATTCCTCTGCATGCCAGAAATAAATAAATAAATTTAAATCTTGACTGACCGGGGGGGGGGGGGGGGGGGGGGGGGGTGCAACTTGAAAGTAAAAAGAAATACCGTTGCCAACTTCTGAAGACTTTGATCCATTAACAATCTTTCGGCATTCAAAAAGACTGAAACTGGAATATACTGAAAGTTTGATAATGCCAGCAAGTTCCTGTCATAACAGGATATTTTGTTACTTACGACTTCAAGTTAACAAAAAAACAATGTACACACAAGCTTGAAGCCAAAACTTATAATAAGAAAAAAGTCCAATAGAAACACATATGCTGGGATGTGATAGTATGGTTGCATATCCACTGTTTGGTCAAACAATATTAAGGAACAAGCAAAGTAGCCACAATGGCTCATATGTACGACACACAGCACAAAGTGAACACCTTTGCAGGGTTGAGCAGCCGTGCATTTACCTTATGGAACTATGGGAGCTGAAGAAGGTGCCTGTGAGTTGTGACTACTTACTTCCCGGAGTGTCGAATGGTGATGAAAACAGTCGTAACCATACTGACACCCTACCTACAGCCTAATTGTATAAGGTGGTTAGGCTCAGCCATGAGGTATCTGAAATTCTGAAACAGAGCAACCCTCCAGACTGTGTATACACCTAGTAGCAATGAGCTACATACAAGTAAATCTAGCCAGAGATGCTGTGGCACAGGTTCTATTTTAAGTATGGTTGAATGGTTCCGGCAAAATGTACGTTCAATCTACGAATGGACAGCTTGTATTTAGTGCATACTTGTGTATAGCACCTCTATAAATATAATTTGAGAGAAAATAGTCATGACCAAAGAACTAACAAACCAAAATCAATTAAATGAACCACCCTGTGCACACATTCTAAGAGGTAAGTTTGAAAGTATTGACAATCCAGGCCCATTACTTGGTTAATTCACATCGTCGTTATACCAAAAGCGACAGCTCAAATCACAACCAAAGTTGCATACACGCCAAGCAATCTTCTATATATGACTAGGTACATTCTTCTAATGAACCATTTGATACATATCAGTTCCAAACCCACATTAACTTAGGAGAAATGCAGATACCTCAACAGCATCGGCAACAGTTGTTGCCATGTCGTAGGTGATCTCTTCAAATGTTTCATCCAAGAAAAAGACAATTGTTGTAAGCTTCCGGCTGGTTAAAAGAGCCTCTATCTCCTCCCGCGCGGGAATTGCAACCCGTGGGCCTGCCTTAACCGAGCGTTTTAATGCATTTAGTGTGTTCAGTGCTAGAACTCGAACATCTGAATCCGTTGTGGCTCCATGAGCAATATAGTGAACATACTCAGACAAGTATGCCCCGATATCTTTGCTTGGTGGCATGGAAGATGCACATAAATACATTAGCTCCCAAGCTCTTATCAACCAACTCCTGCAAGAACAACAAAATTATGATCCCTAAAATAAATCTGAAGCTAGCAGGTGCTTGTACTATATGAGAACCGCATTACTTACCGATCAGGATTGTTACGTGTTTGTTTTGAAATCTGCGCAAAGAGCTCATCTCGAAGTTCAGACCGCTTCAAAGTATGCTTATAAAGCTTTGCAACAAGTTCAATTCTTTCTTCCAAACTTATTATTGCGGGTGAATCGACGCCCATGTACTTTAATATGACATGGAACAATTTAATTGAGCGGCTTACAAGGTCGTTAGGTACTTTCAGTAATGAAGTTGGAATAGGATCCTGCGAAAAGAGAGCATAGAAATGCTAAATTAATAAAACAAAAATAAGCAATTTCATGCTCAGAAATCAGATTGCTGCAACATAATCTCGTACATGTAATGGGTTTCAATAACATTACCTTTTGGAAACACAACATATCTTCCAAAGTGAACTTCTCACGAACTTGCGGACCCACTGATTTTTTAATAAAAAAGCCACGCTTTCCAGATGATTGAATCTGTTTTTGCATTGCCTTGAGAAATCCCTCCACCTGTTATATTTCAACACTAAATTTAACATGGGACAAAATGTGACTATGGGAACCATATTCGTGCTTACTGCTTACTAACTGATGCTGAATAACTGTGACATGCTATTAAACCTGATCCTACTAAAATGTTTCGACACAATGGTTAACAAAAGTTGCCACTGAGACAGAAAATAAGAGAAATGTACAGAGACCCAGCCCAATAAAATGGTGGCTGTTAGCCTGTTACTGTTCCTTTGAATGGAGAGTACTGTAGGACTAAGTAGGTAGAGGAAACTCCTTTTTTCTGGTAGTTTAGAAGAGAATTCAAGCATGAAAGTTATGCAACTTATCCCTTAGTCTAAAGAACCCACCCGCCCCACACACAAACTAATTTATAGAGAAGAACAAAATGGTACCCTGTCCCACGCATCAATAGAATAACGTGTTATGCGTCGATGCTAAAGTTAGCATTTCGTAAACTAGCAGAAGATTTCTCCCTCCCTTTCAAAATTGCCATGACATATATCACGTCACTGGGTAAAGTGGTAAGCTAGAATCAAGGAGACATGCACCTGGAACCTGTCGATTAGCGGGATTGCTCCAGCAAGCTCCGGGGGTATGGACATGGACAATGTCGATGGAGTACTGAAAAAAAGTAATTCACAGTGTAAATATCGATCCCACTGTATGTTACTATCAGCTAACCAAAAGAATGCGTGCAGAATGTGACAGGAAAGACAAAACAGAGAATGTTGAGAACTGCCTCCAATTGGAAATAACCATTATAAGTATTGCAGTGCGGTGGGTCATGATTACGAGCCCAACAAACATAACCGATTGTAGCTACATTAACCCTGAATAAATAAACAAGTTCCCGTCTGAACCCAACCTTTCTCCCCTTTCCACCAGTCTGGGAAAACTTTTCTGTTATGAGACAAGCTTAGAAAATTCAAATCCTGGGATGAACAAACTCACCATAAGGCATATAGCATGCGTAAGCAGCAATATCCTACGATAGTTGTGCCGGAATCGAAACAGGTTCAGAAAGTAGTACTATTATTCCACCAAGCAAAATATACTAACAACCGAAGTAGCTACAGGAGACGGGCAGAGAGCGGCTTAATTCGTGAAAAAAAAAAGGTGCACGGGACGGCGAAGGAGGAGGCGGCGAAGTAGCTACTCACGGCGGCGCGAAGTTGTAGCTGCCGTCGCTGTCGTACCCGTCGGCGCCGTTGGCGCCGGCGGGCGCCGCGGGGCCGTGCAGCGGCGTGGCGGCCGCGGAGCCGTTGACGGAGCCGCCGAGCCCGCCGAGCTGCTGCGGCGCGGCCGACGCCATCCTCGCCTCCTCTCCGGCGACGGCGGAGACGTGCGCCGCGTCTCTGTCAGAGCCCAGGTCCCATCCACCAATCGCCGCCGCCGTGCTGGAGCTCAGATCCGGGGGCGCGGGGAATGGCGGGCGGTGGCGCCGGCTCCGAGCTCCGGCTTCCAGCTCCGCGGAGGCAGCGTGCAGCGTCGCGCGAGCAGGTCGGGGAGAGGTGAGGCGGCAGATCCCCCGCAATGCTTGCGGCGGGCGGCGGTAATAATGACTAAGCGCGCGAGGGAGGGGAGGGGGAGATGACCGGGTCGCCGCCGCGAGCGCGTGCGCGTCCGGCAGCGGCCGGCAGGGCGAGATCCGAAAGCGAGCGGGGAGGAGGCGGGGGTGGGGACGGGGAGAGGAGAGGGGAGGGCGTCACGGGGAGGAGTGGAGTAGTAGTGGCGAGGAGCGAGGGAGGGAGGAGGCGGATTAAAGAAATCACGCGGAGGCGCAGCGCAGAGGAGAGGAGCTTTTTGGGCAGCTGCGAGCGAGGGGAGAGGGGAGGGAATTACTGCGCGTTTTGATTTTCGCGCTGCGTTCCCGTGCGCGAGGGGAATGCCAATAATTCCAACACGGAGCACTACATTTTTTTAGTGGGAATTTAGTACATTACTGGTTTTTAAAAATATATATTAAAACGTACTCCGTAAACTAATATAAAAGCGTTTAAACGCTCTCATATTAGTCCCAAAGAAATGGGAGTAATTTGTAAAGTGAGAAAGAAAAGCGACGTGCCATGGCCGAAATGACCAAAGAAATGGCATCCCAACAACCCATTTTGAATGCAGAGTCTTCTATTGATATATACTTGCAAGAAAATTTACGAGTTTACGTCACATTGATCATTCTGTCTGGTCAGGTGGCACATCGTTTCTGCTAAATTCCCAGTCCCCTTTGTGCCTGGCCCTATTCTCCGCTCGCCGGCTCGCACCTCCCCCCCCCCCCCCTCCCTCCCCCGCCCCCGCCATGTCCCGTGTCGGCTATCACCGAGATGCCGACGCCGGCTAGCCTATCCCCATCACGATTTTGCCTGATTGCATGGTCTACTCCCCTCCCCGGCTCCCCTCCAACATGCAAAGTGTACGCCACACTAGATGTAGCCGGCAAGGCATCCGCAGTCCACACCATCGCTGCCTCCTCCGCAACGCCAATCGTAGCAAGTTGGTAATGTACAATTGATCTTTCTGTAATTCTGTTTAGAATTTATGGAGACATGAATAATTGATGCATACATTGCTCCTACTTTGATTGACATTGATGTCAATGATGTCCATGTCAGCCATACAACTGAACCTACATACGATTGATGTCAATCATGTCCATGTCCCTTGGATTAGGCAGAAAACAAAATCGTGAACTAGAACGTTTGGTACTTGTCATTCTTGTGCACTTGTATCAGGTTTTATTTATTTTTTGGGACTGTGCATACCATCCGTTTTATCGCCGGCTAAGCCACTGGTGTGGGGTGGAGGCGCATCGACCGTCCATGCGCCATCACGATCCTCGGTACGATCAGGTCGTCTATGATACCAACATATGATACTGTTGACTACGGATATAGTATCATACACTTATATCACATGCATGATACTCCCTCCGTTTTTATTTACTCCGTGTATTAGCTTTGGTCAAAGTCAAGCTTTGTAAACTTTGACTAAATTTGTAGACAAAAATATTAGTAGCATATACAATAACAATTCAATACCATTAGGTTCATTATTGAATCTACTTTCACATCGTATAGATTTGTTATGATATCTGTTTATATTTGTTTCTGTAAACTTGGTCAAACTTTAAGAAGTTTGACTTCAGTCAACTCTAATATGCAGAGTAAATAAAAACGAAGGGAGTAGTAATAGATGATAGTGGCCGTTACGCGCCTCATAAGATGGCGTGTCTGGGATTTTAGTTTTGGATGGACCTTACCCGTCCAGCCCCCCTGCTAACTAACTCCAGCTGTCATCCGAGGGGCGGTCATGCATGTTGTAGCGTGTAAAATGAAATGAAAATGGTCGCATTCGCAGCGTATCCTTGTCCCTGCCGGTGCCGGCGCCGGCGCCGGCCGGCAGCAAAGTTAATTCCGTTTGTTAGCATGTGGCGCTAGCTATGCCATCCAGCCCATGCCGTCCTCGGCTTAACGCGAAAACTTGTCTCACGCCTGATTGCTTGCTTGCTCGCTTGCTTGAAGGCGACGCGTTAGATGTGAGCGCGCCTTTTGGCGAAACGTCGCGCTACTGCTACGTGTACTACCGACCCCGAATGGATCCAGTCCATCAGATCAGATAGATACTCCACCCACCGCAACCCCCTCCTCTAGAGCCTACACTCACTACTCAAACCCCCCTCTCTGCGCCAAGCTAAACAGCTAGCTACACGACTTTTTGTATACGGTTGCTGCGGCGTGAAGCTTGGAGCTACGGAGCCATAGCCCACAGATTTTGGTTGACGGTACAAGTAAATTTGAAAAGACACAGCATTACTATCTATCTTGCGCATCGTGTGGGTCGACGGCGTCCGGCGGCTTCCCGTGCAAACAGCCGTACGCACCGTCCGTCCCCATGGCGCGCGCGGTCCCCGGTTCCAGTTTTCAGATCAACGAGCACATGAACGTGTAGTAGGTGTCACAGCAGTGGCACCGGGCGGCGCATTGTTCCGCTACACGGCTCGGTACGCGGGTGCGTACGTTACGTACCCAGACGGGGGTCCCGCCGCCACGTGAAATACGCCAAAAGGGAGAGATGGTCCCGTCTAGAGATAATTCCGTTTTCCTTTCCAAATGCATCTGGATCAAAGTGCTAGTAACTGGTAGTATACCGGTATACCGAAGAACCACTCTGGGGGGCACCGGGGTCGCCTATTTAAATCCTAGTACTACAACCGTCAGTGAGATGATGATATTGTTCAATAAATATTTTATTTTTTTATTTTTTATAAGAAAAGAATGAACGAATATATAATAAAATAAAATAACCTGCGTGAGATGGGTAGATCAGGCGTGGTGGTCGACCGTGGCCAGCGACCGATTCTACTACCTTTTGTCCGTTGTACTGCACACCGTCATCACAGTCACAGGCACCTCGGATAAACAAGAAAAACAGTACGGAACGAGATCTACAGATCAATCTAGGCAGCGGCATCCTCCCTTTTTGTTTATCCTGCTCGCCTGTTGGCATCCTTTTGGACGCAGGCCTACCACGTGGAGAGAAAAGCCAGGGCGACAGCACCGATGTGCGCCGAGAGCGAAAGCCATCCATCGGGCAACAACATCATCATCATCATCATCATGCTAACAAGTCGTGCTAGTAGTAGTAGTACCGATGGAACTGCCAAGAACTAGTTCCGGGTCATCATCGCTGCCGTCATGATCTACGGGCTACTACAACATACAGCTCGTGTGTCGCAGCATGCTACTAGTACTCTACTCCCTCCGTTCCAAAATATAAGTCTTTTAAGAGATTCCAATAAGGGACTACATACGGAGCAAAATGAGTGAATCTATATTCTAAAATATGTCTATATACATCCGTATATAGTCTCTTAGTAAAATCTCTAGAAAGACTTATATTTAGGAACGGAGGGAGTAGTATACATGGTTAACTTGGGGACGGCGGCAAGTCAAGGCGACAGCTCAGGAGCTCACTTCAAGCTTCGCCAAGGCAGCTGCGGGTCTGTGCTAGCTGGACACGCCAACCGCTGGTGTCTGGCCGGCCAGCAACGACCGGTCGCACTGATGGCAGTTCGGGTGCGTAGTAGCCCATCTCCAGCCTTTGACCCCAACGAACCATCGGTTTCTGTTCGGGTTTTGTCCGTTTGAGTCGGCAAGATAACACGCGCATCCGCAAGCGGGTCGTCCGGTCGTCGATGCGCCCAACCGGCCGCCGCATCCTAATATTTGTCTGCTTTTGAACCCGAATTTAGACTAAATAGGCATTGCAAATATTCTAAAAAACGATATATACTGAATAACGTCCACAAAAGTCTCAAGACTGCACATTCAAACTAAACTTGAAATTAAAATGACATAAAAAATAGATTGGACGTCGCCCGTCTTCAATAGCCGTCGTCTTCCTTGGTGAGGTCAATGTAGGGCGGCGGCTGCCACAAGCGGGCAGGCGGCACCTGCGACTGCTGCCAGGCGAGAGGCACCTGTACCACTTCCGGCCGTGGCGGAGACGGAGACCATGCCTGGGCGCACACCCACGAGGGCGGCACGAAGACATACTTGGACATGCACGACATAGTCTCCATCCACGACCACGACTGGCCCACCAATGCCGGGTTCCAGGCCGCGGCAGTGAGCTCCTCCTCCTCCTCCAACGCGTCCTCCACGGCCTCCTCCTTGAACCATGGCCTCCAGCTCCGGTATAGTGACATCGTCGACCGCGGAGAGGGCTATCATCTCTTCGAGGCCCTCCCATTGGTCCTTGTCGTGGGTACGGACGAAGTCCTCCATCACCCGCCTCATGAGCTCCTCCTCCTCCTCGACATTCATTAGAGGGGATGATGGCGGTGGCGGGGACGGCGATGGGGAGGGCGTGGGCGCCATGCCGTGAACTCGCGCACGCCCGCGCGACCGGGGCGAGCTGAGAGCGCGCCCGTGGCGGGCTCTAAGTACAACTGCCGCTGCAGGTCGTGCACGTCCCGGAACCACGTGTCCCAGAGAGGCGGGTCTACGACGTACCTGCGGTCTTGACTAGGTCGGCTGGCAGGAGGGTGCGGCGGCGGTAGATCTCCTCGCGGCGAGCGCGACCGCTCAACGGGATCGGAGATAGGGACACACGATATGTCGAGAGGTGCCAATTGTTGAGGAGGTGCACGTCGCTCCACGGCAGCGGCGTGCCCGTCTCCCAATACCTCTGGCATATCTCGGCCTTCACGTACGGCCGTTGCCGAGGCGGGCCCATCGGCGAGGAGATGTCGAATGTGGTGGCCGGAGGACGACCCGGCCTCGTGCTCATGCTCCCCCTTGTCGGGGATCCACTCAGACCATGGCCGCTGGCGAGGAGGTGGAGGAAGGAAGTGGAAGAGCGGCAGTCGCGCGGCTACTGTTTGCGCGTGTCGGGGCTCGAGGAGGCACGCGGCTCCGGAGGTGGAAGTTTGTGGACTGGTCAGTCGACAACTTCCATATTAAAAAGGACGACGCCCTGGTGGCTGGGTCGCTGGCAAGTGGGTTCGTCCCACACGTGCGTCTTGAATGTGGGCGGTGGGAAGTAGGTGGGCGACCGACAAGCGGGCTCAAGGTGGACGAGGAGCGGGAGCGTGGGCGTCCGTTCGCTGTCTGTCTGGACGCAACCCGGAAGAAAGTTTCCTCCGGAAATAGGTAGAGCCGGACACCAAACAAACAGAATTTGATGATGGAGTCGCATGCTGGGCTGTCACATTTGTCCGTTTGGACCAAAATAAACACACGCGGACCAGATAGGGTCCCGCGTTGGAATTGGCCTTAGTATTATCCAAGTTTTACGTTCAGTTACTTTAGACTTGGTCTTGACTTCATGGTGATAAATACGGATTGGAGTATATCTACTAATAACTTAACAGAAACTATGATGATTTTTAGATTTTTTTTTGAAACTATGATGATTTTTATAGCAAATTCGGAAACTATACACCCTAATGCAGAAAAATCAAAAGTATCACCCCGTCGGTCTCATGTTGGCCGAAGATAGACTTTTCGGCCAACCGTTGGCCAAAAAGGACTTTTCGGCCAACAGTTGGCCAAAGAGTCCCTCTTCGGCCAACACCTGCTCTACTGTTTTAGAAAATTCATATCAATTAGGATTTTTAGTATTTTAATTTGATTCTTTTTGCATTAGATTAGAAATTTTATGAAGTTTCTGTAGATATCAAGTTTGACTAGATTAGAAAGTTTGAATTTGAATTTCATGAATTTGCTCAAATCACTAGATTGCATATAATTTGAGCTAGGAGTATTTTTTCAGATGATTCTTTTTGCTACTGGTTCTTTGTGACTTTGTTTATCAGTAGTAATTAATTGGCGAATTGTATAATTATTTAAAATTAGGTTTTATGAAACAGTTCTGTTTTAGTGTTTTATAGGTTTTATGCCATTTCTTTTAATTTTAATTGCTTTAAATTGTTTTCTTTAGTTTTTTTGACATATTCTTTTTGTTTCTGTTTAGTTATCAGTAGCTATTTTATTTGTAGTATTTATTTGTATTTTATTTCTTTTATCCTACTAGAAAACTTGTTTTGAGCTTCATAGGAGTTTATATTTAAAAGTTCGTTATAAATCCTGTACAACCATTGTCGTTTTATACATGAAAAAAAAATACTTTTCCGCAATCTTTTTCCCTCCATTTTCTTTTCCGCCATCTTCTTTGCCGCCATTTTCTCCCGTCATTTTCTTTCCCGCCATTCTCTCCCGCCACACTAAGGAGTGCTGCATCGACGGAGGATGACTATGATGCCTTCATGTGGAGTGTGAAACACTGTGTGAGAGAATTCATAAGTGTGAAACACTCTCCGATGATGATGACGAAGTTGCAAACACTTATGACTTCTCTCAGACAGTGTTTCACACTTTACCAGCAGCACCGACGCAGGAGACACAGTCCGTGTCAGACGATATTATCTACGGTCGTGGACAACATGAGGCTCGTTTTATAAGTTGAGAAGTGAAGATGGCGAGAAAGAAGATGGCGGGAAAGAAGATGGCGGGAGAGAATGGCGGGAAAGAAGATGGCGGGAAAGAGAATGGCGGGAGAGAATGGCAGGAAATAAAATGGCGGGAGAAAATGGAGGGAGAGAATGGCGGCAAATAAAATGACGGGAAAGAAAATGGCAGGAGAAAATGGCGGCAAAGAAAATAGCGGGAGAAAATGGAGGGAAAGAACGACGGGAAAGAAAATGGAGGATAAAAGAAATAAAATACAAAAAATACTACAAATCAAATATCTACTAATAACTTAACAGAAACTAAAAGAATATGTCAGAAAAATAAAGAAAACAATTTAAAGCAATTAAAATGAAAAGAAATAGCACAAAACCTATAAAACACTAAAACAGAACTGTTTTCGTGAAAACCTAATATTAAATAATCCTAAAATTCACCAATTAATTATTACTGATAAACAAAGTCACAAAGAACGAGTAGCAAAAAGAACCATCTAAAAAGAATACTCCTAGCTCAAATTATAGGCAATCTAGTGATTTGAGCAAATTCATAAAAATTCAAATTCAAACTTTCAAATCTAGTCAAACTTGATATCTACAGAAACTTCATAAAATTTCTAATCTAATGCAAAAAGAATCAAATTAAAATACTAAAAATCCTAATTGATATGAACTTTCTAAAACAGTAGAGCCGGTGTTGGCCGAAGAGGGACTCTTTGGCCAACTGTTGGCCGAAAAGTCCTTTTTGGCCAGCGGTTGGCCGAAAAGTCCCTCTTCGGCCAACCGGAGGCCGACAGGGTGATACTTTTGATTTTTCTGCATTAGGGTGTATAGTTTCCGAATTTGCTATAAAAATCATCATAGTTTCAAAAAAAAGTCTTTTTTTTCAGGGAATGCTAATCGTTAACGAAATGGAATGGCTAATATATGTATTACGGCTCCCTCTGTAGCCCCCAAATGGCCAAATGGAAAGGTGGGATTGACACCGGAATATGGCGTGGACAGGGACTCACGGCCGGACAAAACTCATGTACAAACGCTGTGGGGAAATGCAGAAAATGACGTGCCGCGTGCCGGGCGTTCAATGACGATGCCGACCCCAACCAGGAGTCCAAGATGCGCCGACAGCGACGTTGTATCCGACTTCCGGATGCGACACTACTCCACATGATTCAATTCCTTCCGCAATATATGTATTCCGGCTCTCGTTCGCAGGGAAAAAAAATTGATTCGGTTCTCTTCCCTTCCCATGGATGTGATGCCCTCTTGATTTGTCTTGGCATTTTAAATTATCACACGGTACATGCGTCAAAGCTATCTCTGACCTTTTTATGCCAATTGTTTATTTGGTTTCAAGGGTAAAGTACGATTTTTTGGAGGTCTGGTATTCGTATGTTATTTAATTTTTCTATCTATATGATTGAAGCTAATATAATCTTTTCATAACTAATACAGTCTTTGTTCGCAAATATATTATGTTTTGGATATTTTAATATGAACTACATACAGACGGGAATGAATGAACAAACACATTAAAATGCGTCTATATACATTCGTGTCAGAAAAAGTTCAAATATCTCATATTTGTGAATGGAGAGAGGAATTTGATGAGCTAAACAAACGGTTGGAGAATTTGGTGCCACATCAGCTTGACCGGTGGTACCCACGGGTCAGTTTTTGCGTCAAACGGCTCTAATTGACCGATCGGCGTTTTTTGCAAACCGTGAGCACAATATCGATGGGGTTTTGCAAAAAAAAAATGAAACATGGTGGTTTTTATTTAGGGTCCGCAAATGTGGTGGTTTTTGCAATTTGCTCATCATATTTGGAGTAAATTCAAATGTGATGCCTTTTTATCAATTATCTCATTCGTCCGCCCACCGTGTAATGCCAAATATTTAGTTTTTCTTGTCCTAACTTGGTTGATAGCCAAAAACATTTTTTTTATGAAACTTGCCCACCTATCTCACATCGCCTTCACAACTCTTTTTTGACAAAAAAAAGTCAAGAAAGGACCAAGGAATCTCTAACCTTTTTATGCCAATTGTTTGGCAAAATTGGTAGGGCATGATGGAGCGTGAACAATCATAGCATAGATTGTCACAATACCTAGCCGTCACTACCAAAGGTCTCCTCTACGCCGCCGCCTCGGTACTCCTCCTCTCCCCTGTTCGGTGCCCTCATTGGCGGCAAGAGGAGTGGAGACTCGTATGTTTCATTTTTCTTTCCTTGGGTTCTGTTTTCTTGGCGGCATCGACGAGGTGGTGGCGGCGGCAGGGGGGAGGGGGGGTGGTTGGAATAAGGTCTCTTCGGCCTCTTTCTACCTCGATAAAGCTCGATTTGGCACCTACGAAGAGCCTGCGAGACTTTGTGTTGCAAGATCTGTTGTCCCTGCGAATGTGCACCCAGTCCAGTGGTGGGAGCGCAATGGCGTGCTCCCGCTCAGGTGCGGAGTCAATCCCTGTGGGGGTCACTTAACCATCCTAGTTAATTTCACAGTATTAGATTGTGTCTCACATCATTCTTTCTTAGTTAAAAAGCCACAGGGGCTCCTCCCTTGATGGTCTTGGTTTTTTTAAACATATGTTGGCTCTCTCTGGATATTGGCAGTTGGTGTGTCTATCGAGGAGAGCAAGCGACATCTTCTTTCATTTGTTTTGTGCCATGGTCTAATTTCTCTTAGTCTTTGGACGGATGGTGATGGATTGCAAGCCTGTGTTACATGGGTAGTACTTCAACCGATGTTTTTTCAGTGATTTCTAGATCTTGTTTCAAGGGCGAGTTACTATTGCAGTCCTTATAGCCTGGTATGGAAAGAGCATCTGTTGGTGTCTCTTTCATTCAATGTTGGTTCAATGCAATTTTCAATCTCCGGCCGGTGGTATACAATCAGATGAAGAAGAATGCAAGTATGATATTTATTTCCTGTTGGTCGTTTTGCGTCCAGTTTGTCTTTCCATTATACTAACTATTGTTTTGCCTTATAATTATGTATCTTTTCTCAAGATTTTTTTAAATCCTATTGACAACATGTCAGGCGTGGGAGGCTACGGGGATTAGACATCCTCTCCTTGTTAACTAGGTGATTTTCCCGCATGTTGCGGCGGGAAATTTGAAGATTAATTTCAGATGTATTAAAATGATCTAAATCGAGAGTTACTATCTTTTAATGTAGAAATATTTCATACTTCCACGCAAAAAAAAAGAAATATTTCATATTTGCATCATGTGTGAACAAAGAGTATGAACGCGGTTTGCATGGGGTTGCAAAATAATGTTAGTGGACCCTGACATGACACACCTGATGAGATGGAACACCGCATGTTAAGAAAATTAGACTTAGTGAGGATCAACTATATAAGAATAGATATCCTCCCCCGTTTGATTTCCATGTCGCCCCTCCTCTTCGAACAAAATCTTACCACCTCCTCCCGTAGACATGATTTTGTAGAACTAATCCGTAGTTGTGGCAAAGCTCCTTACACTTTTTTTTTCCTTAAAAAGCTTTCTA
The DNA here is from genome assembly GCF_018294505.1 of Triticum aestivum. Classification (NCBI taxonomy): domain Eukaryota; kingdom Viridiplantae; phylum Streptophyta; class Magnoliopsida; order Poales; family Poaceae; genus Triticum; species Triticum aestivum. Next base: position 590,255,654 of record NC_057799.1, on the reverse strand, counting down.
TCTATTCATCTTCAATTATAACAGTACAAATAACATCAGAGTTAATAAATTTTACAACCAGATACATACTTACAATGTCTCGTTGCTTAAATTACAAGGTGCAACTCAACTAGGGAGTTTTACATTATATTCTGTTAGGGCATTTTCAAGGCGGACCCGCAAACCATCCGCATCCATTTAGACCGCGGGAGCCATCCAACGCGGGCCTGTATCGGTCCACGGGATAGTCTGGACGCGATTTTTTCGCAAAACGGAGACAAATATGGGGGAGCTTTTTGGGAGTCCGGACACGCGGAACATAGGAATCCGACACCCCAAGCCCATCCAAAACCCTTCCCGAACACCGCGACTCCATCCTCTCCATTTTCTTTCCTTCCTTCTTTCTCTCTTGTCATCGCCGCCGCTCCACCACCCCGGCCACCACGCCACACCCTGCCGGAAATCTGCTTATCCTTCACCTCCGGCGCTCCAGCAGGGCTCCCCGCCGCTTCTCCTCCGTTTTCGTTCACCCCCTGTCCTCCGAACTCCCCACCAGGTACCATCCTCTACCGTGCCCGACAACTGCCCGATGAATCGCCGGAGCTGAAAACAGTTGTCCCTTCTTCTTTTTAGCAATGGATTTCGATTTGGAGTACATATATGAGCAGTATGTTGAGTCGTCCGACGGCTCGTCGGACGAGGAGGAGTATGATGCGGCTTGAATTCCCCAAAGAAGAAGGGATGATGCAGAACAGCTACGGTAGGTATCTCCTTTAGTGATGAGACCAAGGTTATCGAACCAGTAGGAGAACCACGCAACACTATGTAAACAGTACCTGTACACAAAGAACAAATACTTGCAACCCGACGCGTAAGAGTGGTTGTCAATCCCTCCCGGTTAAAAGATAGATCGGTTTGTAGTAGATTGGGTAAATAAATCTCGCGGAAACGCAAAATGAAATAAAAACAAAAAATTGCAGCAAGGTATTTTTGGTTTTTTTGTAATAATAGATCTGAGAATAAAAGCGAATAAAAATAGATCTCAAAGCAAATATGATAAAGAATAGACCCGGGCGCCGTAGATTTCACTAGTGGCTTCTCTCGAGAAAAATAACATATGGTGGGCAAACAAATTACTGTTGGGCAATTGATAGAACTTTAAATAATTATGACGATATTCAGGCAATGATCATTATATAGGCATCACGTTCAAGATTAGTAGACCGACTCGTGCCTGCATCTACTACTATTACTCCACACATCGACCGCTATCCAGCATGCATCCAGTGTATTAAGTTCATGGAAAAACGGAGTAATGCAATAAGAACGATGACATGATCTAGACAAGATCTATTCATGTAGGAATAGACCCCATCTTGTTATCCTTAATAGCAACGGTACATACGTGTCACATCCCCTTCTGTCACTAGGATTGCGCACTGTAAGATCGAACCCATCACAAAGCACCTCTTCCCATGGCAAGAAAAATCGATCTAGTTGGCCTAACTAAACCAAAGATTCGAAGAAGAAATACGAGGCTATAAGCAATCATGCATATACGAGATCAAAACTCAAATAACTTTCACGGATAAAATAGATGTGATCATAAACTCAAAGTTCATCAGATCCCAACAAACACACAGCAAAAAGAGTTACATCAAATAGATCTTCAAGAGACCATTGTATTGAGAATCAAGAGAGAGAGAGAGATAGACATCTAGCTACTAACTACGGACCCGAAGGTCTATAATGAACTACTCACACATGAATGAGGATGATGAACCCCTCCGTGATGGTGTCTAGATTGGATCTGATGTTTCTGGAACTTGCGGCGGCTGGAATTGTGTTTCGTCGACTCCCCTAGGGTTTTTGGATTTTCGAGGTATTTATAGAGCAAAGAGGCGGTGCAGGAGGCGGCCGAGGTGGGCACAACCCACCAGGGCGCGCCTAGGTGGGTAGTGCTCCCCTCGGAGCCCCCCTCAGGTACTTCCTTGGCCCATCGTGTGTCTTCTGGTGCAGAAAAAGTCTCCAAAAAGTTTCGCTGCATTTGGACTCCGTTTGGTATTGATTTTCTGTGAAGTAAAAAACAAGCAAAAAACAACAACTGACATTGGGCACTATGTCAATAGGTTAGTCCCGAAACATGATATAAATTTGTTATAAAATGATTGTAAAACATCCAATAATGATAATATAACATCATGAAACAATAAAAAAATTATAGATGCGTTTGAGATGTATCAGAGTACTCCGATGAGACGACAATGATGTAGGCGGTCCTTGAAGACGCGGAGCATGCGGAGGAGCATGTTCTCAGTTTCAAGGGCTCGATCAATGTTCATCGAGTTCTCAACCGCAACAAGGCCCGTGATAATTTGACATTGATGGCCGACTACTTTGCCCCAGATGCACTATTTGCTGACCATTTTCACCGGCGTTTTCGGATGCGCAAGACTGTCTTCGATCATTTGTACCATGGAGTCCGGTCCTACGATGACTACTTCATCCTGAAGAAGGACACCGTGGGAACGATTGGCTTCTCTGATTATCAGAAGTGCACGGCCGCACTCTGGATGCTTGCATATGGCACGACCGCTGATTCGTGGGACGAGTACCTATGGATGTCTGAGCGCATGAGGAGATGCCATGGTCAGGTTTGCAACTGCCGTGGTCGAGGTGTTCGGACCTCGGTACCTGAGAGAACCAACTATGGCAAACACCGAGAGGCTCCTGGCAATCTCAGAAGTAAGAGGGTGGCCAGGTTTGCTTGGATCTCTTGACTGCATGCGTTGAAAATGGAAACTGCCCGAAGGCTTTACAAGGGCAATATCAAGGTCATGCTAAAAAGCCCACCATCATTCTTGAAGCAGTTGCATCACAGGATCTTTGGATTTGGCACGCTTTCTTTGGCATGCACGGGTGTCACAATGACATCAATGTGCTGCAACGATCGTCGTTGTTTGCGAGGCTGACTGGAGGAAAAGCTCCTCCTTGCCACTATACTGTCAATGAACATGAGTACAACATGGGCTACTATCTGGTTGACGGTATCTATCCTCCATGGGCTACCTTTGTCAGCACCATCTCAAACCCAGTTAGCCAGAAAAAGGCTCACTTTGCCCAAAGACAAGAAGCAGCTAGAAAGGATGTCGAGTGGGCATTTGGAGTTTTGCAGGCCCGTTTTGCAGTTGTTCGTGGACCTGCTAAACAATGGGATCCGGAAACCTTGTGGGACTTGATGACATGTTGTGTGATCATGCACAATATGATCGTCGAGGATGAGGGTGATGATGCTGCCGCAACTCTGGAATTGAGAACATGGGTGATCCTATCCAACTTCCGGACTAGAATCCGGCCACATTTGAGGAGTTTATTCAAATGCATCAGCAAATTCGGCATCAACCAACTCACGAGAAGCCGAAAGAAGATCTGATTGAGTATCAATGGGCGGTGAAAGGGGACAACAATGTTGGGATGTAATATTGAAACTTTTTTAAATTTGAACTAGTGTTGCATGCGGCTATTTGAACGTCTGTACCCTTTGCATACTGCTACTTGATCGTACGGACTAGGAAAAAACCCTGAAAGGCCGGATGTATGCGGCTACGGTTGGATGACGTTCTCCCGCATCCGGTGTCCACAAACGGATGCGGGAGAAAATTTATGGGTTGTCGTTGAAGATGCCCTTAAGGGCTTTAATGCAATTTTTGGAGTGTTCGAATTCGTGTTTTTAGTTGAATTTGTGTTATATTTCTTTTGAAAAACCATTCTATCTATTCATCAACTGTCACGACAGTTCAAAGAATGACAGAAGTAACAAAAGTTACATCAGTTCATAGACCACCTAGCGACGACTACAATCACTGAAGTGAGTTGAAGACGCACCGCCATCATTGCCCCTCACTTGCCGGAGTCGGGTAAACCTTGTTGTAGTAGACAATCAAAAAATCGTTGTGCTAAGACCCCACATAACCAGCGCACTAGAACAACAACCATTGCCGATAAAGATAAACATAAATAGAAAGGATCCAACCCGTAGACACACTAAAACAGACGGACAAAGACTACATCCAGTCGAGGTGCAACGAAGACCAACACCGACTACCGCTAGACACAGTGCCGGGACGTAGCATCTCCAACCTACTACTCGACAAGAGGCCCCAACGGGGTTGCATTGCTATCCCAAATGAAAGTCAAGATTATGATGTCGTGTCTTGGGTTTATAGTTCTGAAAAAGAAAGAAAAACTCAAGTGAGCTCATTGTCTCGCGCGTCCCATGATGGAGAGTACATCATGCTCCGAGGACACCTCGGATAATTCCGACTCTCCGTGCGTGCGGTGCGGTATTTTCGTCCAGGAAACAGCGCGCGTCCGTGCATGCATGATGCGAGCACGCACGCAGGAATCCCCGCACCCTCTCCCCCTAATCATGTCCCAACCACTGTCCGTCCCGGAGGACAATCACGTCTCAATTCTTGACCCCTCAGTCCCTCACGACACACGGCGTGTCGCGGGGCCGGGGCGTGAGCGCTCATGGCAAAGGAAGGACGCATTAGTGGGCGTCACGTATTTTGGCGCGTCTCCGCGTGAGTGAATGGCTCTCGGCAAAGGCAATGAAGGAAACGGGCCAGCAGTTCCTCCCTCCACGCTGCCTCCCGCGCGTCCGTCGGGTCACTTTTACTCCCGTCAGAAATGAAAAACCTTCACGGGCAACACCTACGTGCTACAGGCCTACAGCACAAGACAGCAGCAGCAGCGCTGCTCCTGTTCGCACGCACAGTCGTCAGTCCTCATGGGCGTCTTTCTTAGGCCAACTGCACCGCACGACTCTAAACGGACGTTCAGATTGGCCGGATTTCGTCCCTTTGGGGCGGCAATGGGTTCGCCCATGTTCCTTCTATCCGTTGGGTCATGGGTGCGCCCAATGTGTGGCCGCACCCCAAATCATGTCTGGGGTGGACGTGACTAAAAAAACATAAAAACTAAAATAAAATGCCGAATAAATAAATAAAAGCAAATATAAAAACATAAAATATAGATTAACCATCGCGGCCACAAAACGGCCCAGTTCCACGGTTCACATTGCCATAATTAACATAAAGAAAACGCCGCCCGCACGCTCCTGCCGTGCTCGTCGATGCCGTGGCCGTCGCGGTCTTCAGTGGCCGCCGGTGTCGTCGTCGTCGCTGACGAGGTCGACGTAGTCCGGCGGCGTCCAGAGGTGGGCCGGCGGTCTGTGGTACACGGGGCCGGGCTGGAAGGCGGGAGGTGCCTGCACCACCTCCTCCCGTGGCAATGCGTCCCGCTCCGGTGACCGCGGCGGCGTGGGGCACCAGTTCACGCCCCCCACGGTGTCGACCATCTCCGGAGCCGTGCACGACCAGCTCCACTGCTGGCCCACCAGGCCCGGGTGGAACGCGACCACCGGCTCCTCCTCCATCACCTCCTCCACCGTCAACATCTCCAGCTCGGGGATGGCGACGTCGCCAGCCACAGAGAGGGCCATCGTCTCCTCGAGGCCCGGCCATTGGCGCTCATCGTGCGTGTTCATGAAGTCCTCCGTGACACGTTGCATGAGCCAGGCCTCCTTCTCCGCTGTCATGCGAGGAGGTGGAGGTGGCGACGAAGATGGGGAAGGCGACGGCGTGGGCGTGAGGCCGCGCACCCGCGTACGCCCGCGCACCTCCCGACGTGGCCGCCGCGACCCCGATGCCGTGCCGGCGAAGTAAGAGGCGCGCTACACGTCGTGCTCGTCCTGTAGCCACGTGTCCCAGAGCACGGAGTCAGGGGCGTACCTATCGTCGTAGTAGAGGTCGTCGGGGAGGAGGAGGCGGCGGCGCTCGATCTCGTCGGTGCGCGCACGGCCGCTCACCGGGACCGGCGGGATCGGGACCCAGTCGGCGAAGAGGTGCCAGTTGTTGGGGAGGTGGACGTCGCTCCACGGGACCGGCGTCCTCGTCTCCCAATAACATCGGCATACATCGGCGTTGATGTACTGCCGGTCGCGCTCATCGGCGGCCCTAGGGCCGATGGTGAATGGGGCAGGCGCGGGGGCCCAACGCGGTGGCGATGCGGCCTCCGCTTTCACGGAGCCGCGTCGGCGTCCCGAGGAGGAGCCGGCCTCGCGATCGTGCTTCCCCTTGTGGCCGTGGTTCCATAGCCCCATGGCTGCGAGGCAGCCGGCCGGCGAGTTCGAGGACGGGGAGAGGATAAGCTAGGGTTTGGGGGTGTCGGGTTTCGAGGAGGCAGTAGGCTAGAGTGGGAGTGTGGACGACGATCGGTCCACGGCCTCCCCATTTAAGAAGGACGGCGACCGTTCGTTGGACGGATGACAGGTGGGGCCGCCCGCGCGTGCGCATTGATGTTGGCGGGTGGGAGGTAGGTGGCCGCCGGCCACGCGGCCCCGACGCGGACGAGCGACGCGTCTGTTTGCTGTCTGCCGCGGCCCAAACCCGTCGCATGTCTGCGCTCCAAATGGGTCGGCTCGGACACAAAACGGACCAGATGGGTCCAGGCCGTCGCGCGCTGGGCCGCCTGGTTCGTCCGTTTTACCCCAAATGGACGGGGACTTTTGTCCGTTTTCTGTCCGCTTTCGTCCCATCCCCGGCCCAAGTTTGCGCCGCTTTTGGGGTGAAACGGACAGCACGCGGACGGGCGGGCCGTCTGCGCGTGTCCTCCCCTGGCCCGCCAGTCAGTGGCACAGGGACGCTTTTTTCTATCCGCCCCCTCCCTCCCTTCGGCCGCACCCCCTCTAGTCGAAAGGCTAGAGATGAGACTAGTGCACTTGTTGCTAGATTGGAGGCTAGACATGAGACTAGAAGCGAGGAAGCAACCTCTACTTCTTTAGACTCGAAGAAGAAAGAAGCACGCAAGATCGATCCTCCTCTGCAGATCAACAATGAATGCATCGAGAAGGCACTAATCCAACTTACAGGAGCTGTTATGAAAGTTGGATATCTTCTAAAATGTATTCTTATGGTTTTTGTTTTCTTTGATCTTGCTTTTCAAGTCAAAATTTGATTATGTATTTCCATGTACCAAAAATGAATGATTAAAAAAAATTAAGGGCTTGCAAAGAAAAATGTACGCGGACAAGATGCGGCTGGGATGCATCCGCGCGTTGGGCGCACAGCCACCGCATCTCAGAAACTGCCCGATCCCATTGTCCTACTCAAACAAACCGAATTCGAATAAAACGGACGTCTGTTTGAGATCGCGCCGTGGAGTTGCCCTTACGTATTGCAGGCGAATGATGCCAGAACCGGCATTGGATCCGCTAAACCGAATCTGACTTGTCTGACCTTCCGACCAGTCTGTAGATAATCCAACATCGAGCAAAGCAAAGCCATCACCGTAACCAATTATCAACAGTGAAGAGAAAACATGGCCTAAATTTGCCATCATCATAGAAGATTTTTTTCCAAAGCAGTTTCTGCATTTCCTAAATTTGCCATCAACCAGAGAACAAATTCTCACAAGCAGTTTACGCATTTGCCATGACCCATAGATCATTTTTTTAAGTTGTCGATTGTACTTTGTCTTCGTAAATTTGCCATCAACAAGAGAATAAATTTTTTTAAGTAGTTCCTGTGAGATCCCTTCCTTTCCCGAGTGATATTCATTATAATCGCCCTGGCAAATACTTATATTACCTCACGGTAAATCCATTAGCCTTGCCATGGCAAAAATAGCAAATTGTACTCTTTTTTTTGCCACGGCAAAACGAAAACACCATGTCAAAATACTTACATTAGATGATGGTAAATCCATATATTGTTAGCAATACAACTTTTGTTCCATCGCATTTCTGTAAAGATTTTTGCCATGGCAAGCTTAAGAATAACTTCAGTAACTGTTTGGCAAATGTAGGTATTCCTTTTGAATTTGAGCATGGAAAATTTAATGTTTTTTCAATGTAATTTTTAGTGTAGATGCCATGACGAATTATTTTCTGAACTTACCCAAGTCAAAAAATTTGTACATATCGTGGCATATTCCTTCTGTATATAGCCTACGACAAATCTCTTATATTCTTTGCCATGCGGCCATTATAAACATGTTTTTGTTCCACAAAAATTTCTTTATATATGATTGTTCTATCCAGACACGTGGCATTTTTATGCTCTATATCCAGGGGCATGGCAATATTATAGTATGTTTGTTTGCTTGTGTTTTATACATGATTTGCTTTGTACGACATGATTTTTTTTATTATTAAGAGCATGCCAAATTTCATTATCTAGATCATGGCAATTTTAATTTTATTTTCACGACAATTTTATTATTTTTATCATGGACATATTCTGTATGTGATTCTTTTGACAAAGAAAATATAGAGCACGTCCATTTTATTAATAAGAGCATGGAATTTTATTTTAACATGCAATTTTAATATTTCCACCATGTCAACTTTTTTACACATTTTGATTTCGCATCATTATCATCAAAAACTAAAAACTTGTTGCCATGACAATATAACTTTTGTTGTCATGGCAACTTAAATTATAAATATACGGTAATTAAAAATACATTGTCTTTTTGTTACATTTCTTAGTCTACCATGGAAACAATTCTGTGCGCCTTTAAAAAGTAACATGCAATTTTCCCACGGCATATTTAATTATTTATTGAACTTACCATGGTAATATTTCAGACATACCATGGCAAATCTATTTTTTTGCCATGAGTTTTCTACAGTTCTTTTTTGCCAAAGATCATTGCAATTTTACTGATTTTTTGGGTTTTGGACTGTTTTTTTTCAGAAGCAATAACGCTTTTTGGGGTGGCCCGTAAAAAATGGCTGATGGGCCGTTGGGTCGCGCTGGTGGGTTCCCCAAGCGAGCATTCGCTTGCTTTTTTTTGGTCGGTTGCTTCGTAAAAAGGAAAGCGCCCTTTTGTACAGGGGAAAAACTGAAACCTGAGATATTTTAAGTTCTTCTAAAAAAAAGATATTTTAAGTCTTTTTTAGAAGATATTTTGAGTCACTTGTATTTTGTATTATTTCCCATGTTTTTAACGAGCACACGTTTCCGAGTCGGATTACTGCTTCTGGATCTTTTAAGCCGAGTCGGACTGGGCTGAAGTTAAGGCTCGCAGGGTAAATACAAGCATAGAGCACCCCGATCCCGTCTTCCGTACAAACCCTAGTTCCAATCTGATCGAACGAAAATCGCCGGAAGCAGCCCTTGATAACAACCGAGGCGATTGCTGATTGGTCCAGTAGATTATCGGAAGATTTCCGTATCCAGATCAGACGAGACTCCATGGCCGAACCAATATCTTCCGGCCGATTGGAAGTTGACGAGGCAGAGGATGAGATCGACAGAGTCCAATCTCCTGTCCTAGAGGTTCAGCTCAATAAATTTGACTTGTCCGTGTTAGAGTAGTCATTATGGTATACGACTTCTAGTCCAAGTCAGTATTGTACCCTACCCCAAGTCGGTCTGTACCTTCTTATATACTCTTGTATGCCGCACCAAATCATCAACAAGCAACAGTTTTATTCAGCTTTCATGGTATCAGATACCGGTCCTAGGGTTTAGGGTATGGCTCCGCCAACGCCACCGCCGCCGCCGCCGCCCGGCTACTTCGAGCGCCGGGCCGCACTCATCGCCAAGGCTGCCAACGCCGCGGCCGCTTCTCTCTCGGCCCTCACCATAGCTCCACAAAACTACCCTGCACCCATCCTCGCCGCACCAATATCTCTTGCTGACACAATCTCCGACGTCAGCCCCTACATCCCCATAGTTCTTGATCTCGCCGCCCACAACTACTACCATTGGAGACATCTCTTCGATCTCCACCTCGGCCGCTGCAACCTGCGCTCGCATGTCGCCGCCAACTGTCTTCCCCGCCCCGACGATCCGCAATGGTTGAAAGACGATCTCGCGATCGTCCAGTGGTTCTACACCCGCATCACCACCGAGATCTTCAACATGCTCGATCACGACGGCGCCACCGCTGCCAACATCTGGCACTCCCTCCGTCAGCTCTTCCAAAGCAACACCGACGCTCGGAAAAACGCTCTCCACACCGAGCTTCGCAATATGGTGCAAGGAGACGCCCCGGTGAACCTGTTCTGCCAGCGCGTTAAGACCATTGGTGATGAGCTCCGCGAACTCGGCGATACAGTTAGCGACTCACAGCTAATCAATATCGTCGTCGTCGGCCTCAGCGAAGACTTTGACAAGCAAGCCTCGTTCATACCGATGATACGGCCCCCTCCTACCTTCGCTGAAGTTCGTTCCTTGCTACAACTCGCGGCGGAAACACAAGCTCGCAAGGACTCTCGCCCCAAGGTCTTTCATGCTGCGGCTCATCCTCCTCTGTCGTCTACACCAGCGCCGCCTTCCAGGCCGGCTCCTGCCGCCGGGCCGTCCGCATCGTCATCTGTTCAACCGCCCCCAGGCTGGCGTCCTAGTCCGAACTACCGCGGCAAAAACCCTATCTACAGGCCGCCGTCGACTCGTTCGGTTCCGCCTACGACATCACCAGCACCGAGTCCTGCACCACCCACCAGTGCTCCATCTGCGGTTGCATGGCGGCCTCCTCATGATCCTTGGACGGGGCTTGTTCAAGCATGGCCCATGCCCTGGTCCGCTCCGTCCACCCTCGGTGCTCCGCCGGCATACTCAGGTGCCTGGCAACCCGGCCTTCGGCCGCCTACTGGTGCTCCCGGGGTTCTCAACCCCCGACAGCCGGCCAATGCCTATCACGCCGCCCCGACGTATGCTCCTTATGGTCATTACAGCACCGACGGCGGCGCCTACTACACACCTCAGCCGGCCCTGCTCCCGACGCCACCCCCACCACAGCCGGCCAATGCCTACTACACTCCCCAGCCGGCCCTACTGCCTTCACCATCGTATCCGCCGGCACTGCTTCCGACGCCACCCTCACCTGCGACGCCGAGCTGGGATCAAGCTGCCTTTCTCCAGGCCATGAATAACTTTGCTGCACAAGGAAACTCAGGTACGGATTGGATCTTTGATTCAGGGGCCTCTAGTCATATGTCTGCATCTAGTAATTGGTTATCTTCTTGCACTAAATCTCCTTTCCCTTCCATTATCCTTGGAGATGGATCATCTATTCCTATATATTGTGTTGGTCAGGCTCAACTTCCCTCTTCCACCAAACCTCTTTTACTTCGCGATGTTCTAGTTGCACCCGCCCTCATTAAAAATCTTATCTCTGTTCGCCAATTTACTTGCGACAATCTAGTTTCGGCTGAATTTGACCCTTTTGGTTTATCTGTGAAGGATTACCTGACCAAGGCCGAGATCGCTCGCTTCAATAGCTCCGGTGATCTTTATTCTCTTAATGGAGTTCCTGCCGCCACCCCTCCAACATCCATGCTGGCCTCCGTCGATCTCTGGCATCGTCGCTTGGGCCATCCCAACCCCGCCGTCTTAGCTTCTATGCTTAGTGAATTTACCATACCATGTAATAGGGACTCTCATAATTCTGTGTTTTGCGAGTCTTGTCAATTAGGCAAACATGTGCGTCTTCCCTTTAGTTCCTCTAGTTCTTGTAGCACTTATCCCTTTGAATTAATACATTGTGATTTATGGACCTCTCCCATTGCAAGTGTTTCGGGTTTTAAATACTACCTTGTTATCCTAGATGATTTCACCCACTTTGTCTGGACTTTTCCTCTACGCAACAAATCCGAGGTCCATTCTCTTTTCCTTAATTTTCAACGCTATGTGTCTGTTCACTTCTTCCTCCCAATTCGCTTTATCCAATGTGACAATGGTCGCGAGTTTGATAACATTAAAAATCGTACTTTCTTCTTACAACATGGCATCCTGCTTAGGTTCTCATGTCCCTACACCTCCCCTCAAAATGGTAAAGCAGAACGCTCTCTTCGCACCCTCAATGATATAGTTCGCACTCTCCTCATTCAATCATCTATGCCTCCCAAGTTTTGGGCTGAAGCCCTACACATGGCCACCTTCCTTCTAAATATTCGACCTTCTAAAACTAAACCCAACACTACTCCCTATTATTCCCTCTTTCTTTCCCACCCCGACTACTCCGCGGTTCGTGTTTTCGGCTGTCTCTGTTTTCCCAATGCCTACGCCACTTCTGCAAATAAATTGTCACCACGCTCTATCCCATGTGCTTTTCTCGGCTTCTCTGACGAGCACAAAGGCTATCGCTGTCTCGACCTTCACACCGGACACGTTCATGTCTCTCGTCATGTCACGTTTGCTGAGCACATTTTTCCTTTCTCACAACGCACTACTACACCATCCAACACCCCTAGCTCCGCAAACACCCCCTCTCCCCGTCCTTTCCAACTATATACTCCCCTACCTGCCGAACACAACTTATCACCACCACCATTAACACCCACCATAGCCAATCCCAACCATACACTCACCCCACCCGAGACGTCCCCAACACCCCCGACCCCTGCTCCCTCCCCAACACCCCCGGCCCCTACTCCCACTCCACCACCCAGCCCTACTCCTTCGTCCGACTCTTCCGCTGCGCCGGACTCACCAGTACCCACCTTACCCCCTCGTGCTATTCCTACAGCAGCCCCGATTAATGATCATCGCATGCGTACTAGGGCCAAATCAGGATTTCATCAACCCCAAGACCGCCTAAACCTTCATACCTCCGTATCTCTCACTTCTCTTCCAAAGAATTACAAAACTGCTCTACTTGATCCCAATTGGGCCGCTGCCATGCAAGAAGAATATAATGCTTTACTTCAAAACAACACCTGGCAACTTGTTCCTCGTCCTCCCAATACAAATATTGTTTCTGGCAAATGGATTTTTCGCCAAAAGTTCCACTCCGATGGGAGCCTCTCACGATATAAAGCCAGGTGGGTTTGTCGTGGCTTTTCTCAGCAACAAGGAATTGATTACGAAGAAACCTTCTCTCCTGTTGTTAAACCTAGCACCATTCGCACCGTTCTTAGTGTTGCTGTCTCCTCTTCATGGCCCATTCACCAACTTGATGTTAAAAATGCTTTCCTCCATGGTTCCCTTCAAGAAACTGTCTACTGCCAGCAACCTCTGGGTTTTGAAAATCCATCCTTTCCAACTCATGTATGTCTTCTTCAGAAATCTCTCTACGGTCTTAAACAGGCCCCACGAGCTTGGTTTCAACGCTTCTCCTCCTTCATTCAAACAATAGGCTTCACTCCATCTCTCTCCGACACCTCTCTTTTTGTGTATCATCAAACTTCTGACACTGCCTATTTACTTCTCTATGTAGATGATATCATTCTTACCGCCTCCTCTCAAAAGTTCTTAGATCATATTGTCTCTCTTCTTAGATCTGAATTTTCTATGACTGACCTAGGACTCCTTCATCATTTCTTAGGCATTGCTGTTGTTCGAGATTCCTCCAGCCTTTTTCTTTCCCAACGCCAGTATATTCTTGATCTTCTTAATCGTGCTGGTATGCTTGACTGTCAATCATCTCGCACTCCTGTCGATACTAGTTTTAAACTTTCGGCTACCGGTGAACCCTTTTCCGATCCTACTCTCTATCGTAGCCTAACAGGTGCTCTCCAATATCTCACCATTACTCGTCCTGAAATCTCTTTTGCTGTTCAACAAGCATGTCTCTATATGCATGATCCCCGGGTTCCTCACTATAATCATGTTAAACGCATTCTTCGGTATTTAAAAGGAACTCTCAATCATGGTCTCCACCTCAATAATTCTTCTCCAAACTCGCTTACCGCATACTCTGATGCAGACTGGGCTGGTTGTCCTGACACTCGAAGGTCCACTTCCGGTTTTTGTGTTTTTCTTGGTAACAATTTGATTTCTTGGTCTTCGAAAAGACAGGTTACAGTCTCACGTTCGTCGGCCGAGGCTGAGTATCGCGCTGTGGCACATGCCGTTGCAGATACAATCTGGATTCGGCAGTTACTCTCCGAGCTACACAGGCCTATTGAGCAGGCCACTATTGTCTACTGTGACAACATATCAGCAGTCTACATGACCAGCAATCCAGTTCAACACCGACGCACAAAGCATATTGAGATTGATATTCATTTTGTTCGTGAAAAGGTTGCTCTTGGTCAGGTTCGGGTGCTTCATGTTCCCTCTACGGCTCAGTTTGCTGACATTTTCACCAAGGCACTGCCTACTAAGCCGTTTCAAGATATCTGTTTCAGTCTCAACGTCGTCGAGCCTGCCGTTGATACTGCGGGGGGATGTTAGAGTAGTCATTATGGTATACGACTTCTAGTCCAAGTCAGTTTTGTACCCCTACCCCAAGTCGGTTTGTACCCTCTTATATACTCTTGTATGCCGCACCAAATCATCAACAAGCAACAGTTTTATTCAGCTTTCAGTCCGGATCCCAATTGGATGGCGGGGAGAAAGTCAGGCCAAATCCTCCGCGGAGAATCATGTTATTGGTCCATTGCCTCCTGAGACGGAGATGGAACGGGGATCCGCGAAGCAGCAGCAGTCTCAACTTCTCCATGGCCATCAAACCCGGAAGATGGAGGTTGAGCTGTACAAGCAGAAGCTGATGAACGACCTCGCGGTGGACGATGTCGACGCAGGCAAATCAGCCCAACAATTAGCCACCGAGGAGGAGGAGATGGCCACCGAGGAAGATAATTTCACTCTCAAGATGTGTGTCTGGGAATCTATATATGGATCCATGGGGTGCGGCCGCTATGAAGACACGAGTGAGTTGACATGCATGCATTCTTACTCAGCTTTGTTTAGCTAGCTACTCCTTCCTATTTTTTGCTTATCTAGCACTATTACTACATGTTAGATTTCTAACACATTACACATGCTCACCCGCAAAAAAGAAGAAGAAAGATTTCTAACACATGCTTCACTTTGGTGCTTGCATGCAGCGCTATTGAGTTCCATGCACTTCACACACTTGACACCTATACCCCGCTTAGACGATGGTGTCGTCGCAAATACCTTGCAGATCTTCTCCATCAAACTCGCAGAAATCAAAGGCGGCTTTAAATGGCCATTGTTCGTGTATGGTATGGTCGCTGCCCGGGACCCCGTCGATCACAACCGCAACCTTCTCTTCTGGCGCAATAGCTCAATGAGCCAAATAGTCAGCGAACACGTATGTATACTATCTTTGCTTTTTGAGGATTTTCTTTTGGGGATATTGCTGCTGGCATATGACCGCCTGGCTTGGTCATCTCCTCTTGTTGATTAGTAGTTAATGAAGGGGTGATTGACTAATGCTTGCAGGATCCTTTTTTGCGCTTGACTGGGCCGTCTCGTGCGATCGTGTTCCATGATCCTGTTCGATTTGAAATTCAACTGCGGGAGTCGATCACCTCCTGCTCGAAGAAGCTCCGCGACACGGTCGGCCGCCTGAAGATCCTGGACCATGCCGATGAGGTGTCGCTGGACGACGACAAGGCGATCGCCCTTGCTGCTTGCCTCCCCGGCAAGCGTGGCGGACGGACTGGTGCCAAATGAGGCTGCTGGGCGCCTCGCGCGCGATCGCTGGAGCCGTCCAGCCTGCTGCACACAGGAGCAACCCTGCTCCCTTTCACCCAGGCCACGACGCCTGTGCAGCCCAAACCCTCGCCTTAGTGTTCCACAGCGGCAGCCCTGTTCGCTGCTGCTGTGTGTTTTGTTGTTGGTCCCTCTCTATGGTGTTAGATGGAGACTCATGAATCGCTCCACCCAGCAACTGTCTCTCTATGTTAGGAATGTCCGAGGATTAGGCAGGGGCGGAGCCAGGATTTGAACATGAGGGGGGCGAGAAACCAATGCTTAGAATGAAAAAAATATCATGACATATTAAGTCTCGTAATAACATTGAGGACAAAGCATAAGAAATATTCATAGACCTATAAAATGAAGTTACATATCTATTAGCTTAAACTCAGCTCTACGACTACCAGTGTCGAACAAATTGATTATCTCATCAGACGTGATCTTTGCAGCTATTTCCTTCCCAATATAGACGACCATGTAATGCCGAAGAAAGTCGTCTCCCATTCTGTTTCGAAGACGTGTCTTGACTAGTTTCATAGCTGAAAAAGCTCGCTCAGGTGTTGCGGTTGACACCGGAAGAGTTATGACCAACCGTAGTAATCTATCAACCATTGAGTACGTAGCAGCTTTACCTGTATTTAATAATCAAGCAGTCAAATAAGCAAAAGTTATGAACAACTGCAGTAATCTATCAATCATTCAACCATTGAGTATGTAGCAACTTTACCTGTTTTAAATAATCCAATAGTCAAATCAGCAAGTGAGGGCGAACTCTTTAGTTCCGGATGGTTGCAAACATCAAGCTGGAAATGGGGAAGTTGAGACTCCAAATGAGCTCGTTCTTGACTAGAAAAGTCAGCAGGATAATTTTTTTCCACTAATGTGCATATATTAGACACGTCAAATGAGTCATGCCGTGGATCCAAAGATGCACAAAGTGTCAAAAGCTCTGTGTTTTGAACACCGAAACGATCATTTAGCTCAACCATTTGCTGATCTATGGCAACATTGAACACATCTGCTTTGTAGTGATGTAATGTAGTAGTGTTATCATGTTTGTTGCGAGACTTTGTTACATCTACATACCTACAAATCACATCATATATTAGTAAATATGATAAATAATATTCTACATTGTACGTACAAGAAAAAATATGTTACCTGCTATTCAGATCAGGGATGTCAATCTCATGCTTCAAACAAAAAGATTGAACCTCCTAAAGAAGAGGATCCCAACCATCTTCTCTCAGCTTACCAAGTAGCACCTTTGTGGTTGAGACCAAATCTAATGCATTCAGAATATCTAGTGACTTCTTTTGGAGTGTTTGACATAAAACATCAGTGATTTTCATGATTTTCTCCATTAGATGTAAAATGAACACAAAATCAAATGACATAATTATTTTTAGGGCTCCTACGGCATCTCCTCTAGAATATTTCGAGGCTGCACGGTCATTTGCTATACTCCTTAGGACCTCAACTGTAGCGCCAAACATCTTCTGTAAACTCTGAATTGACTTGAAGTGGGAACTCCATCTAGTGTCGCCAGGTCTTTGTAAAGTTCCTATCTGATTTTGCCCTTTTCCTGTATCGAGTTCTCCCAATTCAATTTCGCGAGCAATCTCCGCAGCTTTATTTGCTAACAACTCATCATTACGTTTAGTCGATGCGCTAACAACATTTATAATGAAATTTGCATTTTGGAAAAAGTTATGCACATCATGTACCTCCCTTGACGCGGCAACAAGCGCCAACTGTAACTGATGAGCCATGCAATGCACATAATATGCATAAGGGCAGTCATTCAGAATTAGAGCCTTCAATCCATTCCATTCACCTCTCATATTACTTGCCCCGTCATAGCCTTGTCCTCTAATGTCTTGGACATTCAAATTATTATCAGAAAGGACTTTGCAAATTGCCTTCTTGAGAGTCAAAGCAGTAGTATCAGTGACATGAATTACATCAAGAAAACGCTCCTGTATGAACCCCTCGGTGCTCGGGAATCGAAGAACCAATGCCATTTGCTCTTTCTTTGATTCATCTCGTGCTTCGTCTACCATTATGCAGAACTTGCTAGTACCAATTTCATCTCTAATTTTTTCCTTAACTCTACTAGAAAGTAATGTGAGGATTTCTAGTTGCACTGTATGGGAGGTGTACTTCGCATTCCTTGGAGCATTTTCCAAAACAACCGCATTCACCTCTTTGCTATAAGAAGCCAAGAACCTCACCAGATGAAGAAAATTACCCTGATTACTTGATCCCGGAGATTCATCATGGCCTCTATAAGCACAAGCTTGGAATGTTAACCATCTGATGAAATCAACAAGAAAAAATGTCATAACTTGCTTTATTGTACATTATAAAATATTTGAATTCTCAAAACAGAAAAGTTTGCTTACTTGATGCAATCAATTGTAACTTTAAGCCTTAGCCTTGCATCTGCGACCTTTTTTGCACACACTTTCACCATTGCCTTGTCGATGTGAGTCAAACTATTTTTCAGATTATCATGACACCGCTGAGAAAAGTTATGAGAGGAGTTGGAATCTTTGCCCATGTGAGTTAAGAAAGCACATTCGTTTCCATCATTCACCTTCTTCCAATTATTAAATCCCTTGACCGTGAATGCATCAGAGCCACACCTTCCACTTGGCCTTTTTGTGAAGAGAAAACAAGGTAGGCAGTACGCACAATGTGTTTCCATCGAATACTCAAGCCAAGGAAAAGAATTGAAATAACTGTATTGAAATCGACGACGATTTTTTCCTGTTTTATTATATGGATATTCTCTCATGTATGGTTGATAAGCTCCCTTCAAAATATAGAAGCGGCGTGCTTCTTCTTGCTCATCATGAGGGAGTTCCCAAATTTGCTGGCGCATGCCGGGGTCCCTTACATATTTTGTGCTTTCAACTGTACCTTCTCCTGCTGCAACTTCTTCCGGTGCCATAACCTGTTGCTCATCAGTTTGCATATCAACAGGAATATCATTTGTTTGGTTATCTGCAACAGGTTGCTCCTCAGATGGAATCACATTTTCGGCACCAGTAATGTTGGAGCTTGAAGTTGACCCAACTGGCGTGAAAAAGGAATTTATCCCCCTAGTTGTTGGTGCTTTTCGCTTCCTCATTGACTACTATATAAAGGAAAACCATGATTAGTAGATTAATTCACTATTTTGTAGACAACACTAACACACCAGATTAGGACAGTAGGATTTTAATACATAATAACTGATAGCTACAAGTACATACTGGTACCTTTGTCTATCTGATCTTCCTTTCTCACTGTAAAACTCTGATGTAATGAAGCCTCCTCCTCTCCTCCGGCACTCCCTCCTTAGTCCTTACACACTGGACACACAGCGGACAAAGACGACAGATCAGCGCAGTCGATAGGGTAGGGGCGGCGGCGGCGTGGTGAGCGCCTTACCTGAGCGGGAGGCGGGAGCGGTAGCCGGGCAGCCGGCGGCTGGGCGTCAGGCGGCAAACAATGCCCTAGTGCAGGGACACGATCAATGGATGGATTGATCGCATGGCCGCATGGATGGATTGACAATGACATGGGCTATTGGGCTTTCCGTCTAGGATAGTTATTATATGAGTACTCATATGGGCTAATTCCTCTAAAAAAATCTTATATGGGCTAATGATGTGATTATCTCCGGCCAATTAGCGCATATACAGTATACTACGTATACTACTACCTACTAGAAATCTTGGGGGGGGGGGGGGGGCGAAGGATTGGCAGGGGTCTAGCCCCTGCTCGCCCCCCTGTCTCCGCCCCTGGGATTAGGGGACCCCTCAAAATGTGTTGATGTTAAGCATTGCTTGTCTGAAAAACCTTTCTCCATCATCTGCATCCAGGAAACAAAGCTCCCTGATGTCACAAAGCAAAAAGTCCGCACTTCCCTCCCTTCACTGACTTCCGAGTTTGTGTTCAAACCCTCAGATGGCTCCCGGGGCGGGATCCTGACTGCTTGGAACCCCAACACTCTAGCTCTCCAGTCCTCCACCACCTTGACTTACATCAACGTCTCCTCTTTTCGCTCCTTGTCCAACAATTTCACCTTCTCAATAGCAAATGTTTACGCCCCAGCTGACCATGCTCGCAAGCAGGCTTTCCTGGCAGAGCTGCTCTCTCTCAAGAATTCTTTTGCTGGCCCTCTTATGATCACCGGCGGTTTCAACCTCACCCGATGCCCAGCTGAAAAAAATTCGCCAAATTTCAACTCCTCGGAGGCAGCTTGGTTCAATGACTGCATCAACGACTTTCCCCTGTTCGAGCTGCCCCTTCTCGACAGAAACTTCACTTGGTCAAACAAGCAAGACATTCCCACCTTGGTGCGCCTGGATAGAGCCTTTTTCAACCAGGCTTGGAACCAAGCTCTCCCGGGATCCTCCTTGACCTCCCTTCGAAGGCACGTCTCGGATCATGTGCCCCTGGTGATCATTGTAAAATAGGGTCTAGCATATTGTACATGTACACGTATTTGTATACGTATGTAATTGTATTATGATCATCTATATAAAGAGACGTGAGGCTGGATGTTAGCCACCCACGCAAAACCCTAAACCTACCTCTTCAACTTGGTATCAGCCAGGTCGGGCCGCCGCCGCACGTCCCTCGCGCTGCCGCCCGATCTCATCTTCCGCGTCGCCGCCGCTGCTTGCTAGCTAGCTACGCGTATACGCAGGATCCATCCAGCTGCTTGCTAGCTAGCCACAGGGCCGCCGCGTGAACACTACGCGCTGCCCGATCCATCATCCGCCGCCGCCGCGTGCCGCCTTTCCGCGCCGCCGCCGCCGCGCGCTGTCCTCCTCCGCGCCGCCGCGATGTCGTCCGCCGCCCTTTCGCTCTCCAACAGCGTCGGCACCATCACCTCGCCCGCGGCTGGCACCGTTCCCGCCGCCCTCGCCGTTCCGGCAATCTCCGTTCGCCTTGGCCGCCACAACTTCATGCTGTGGGGGAGGCATCACTGGCACCGTCTTAGCCGGCGCCAACCTCCATGGCTACCTGGACGGCACCACGGAGCCCCCCGACAAGACCATCGCCGTCGGGACTGGCGATTCTGCGACGACCGCCACTAATCCGGCGTACCATCATTGGTGGACTCAGGATCAGAAGGTCAAGGGCCTTCTCCTTACCTCCATGGAGGAGGACATCACCTGTCAGCTCATCAGCTGCGAGACGGCGCATGCGGCATGGACGGCCGTCGGTGCCATGTACGGTGCGCAGAGTCGCGCCAACGTCCGTCACATCCGGCGTCAACTCCAGACTCTACGGAAGGAGGAGATGTCCGCGGCTGAGTACATGCACAAGATGAAGGCCCTCGCCGACACCATGGCTGCCGCCCGCTCTCCGATTCGTGATGATGAGCTCATTGATCACATCCTCACCGGACTCGGCTCCGCCTACAACTCCATCGCTGCCTCCCTGGGTGTGAGTAACGCACCTATGCCCTACTCCAGCTTCTACTCGCTCGTCTTGTCGTTCGAAGCGTTGCAGGCTCAGCAGAGTGCGTCGGAGGGGTGGACTCCCTCCGCCAACGCCGTGACTCGCTCGGGCTCCTACGGCCAGGGTGGATGTGCTCCCTACTCGGAGCCCTACTCCTCCCAGGGTGGGGGTCGCTCGGCCAATGGCAACGGCCAGCCTGGGCACAGTCGCCAAGGCGGCAACGGCGGCCCCAACGGTGGCTGCGACCGCAACCCCTCCTACGCCGGCAATGGTCGGCAAAGTGGCGGGGCTAACAGCGGCAACAACGGTGGTGGTGACGTCGCAACAATCGCTGGCGCCCCCGGTGTCAAATTTGCAAAAACTGGGGGCATGAGGCCGATGATTGTCGCAAGCGCTATGACCAGGACCACAACACTCGCTCCGCCAACTCGGCCTCCACCAACACTGTCGACTATCCTTGGGTACTGGACACCAGGGCTACGGATCACCTGAGGAGTGATCTGGAACGCCTCCAGGTTCACGAGCGCTATGATGGCAAGGACCAGGTTCAGGTGGCCAATGGTGCAGGTTTGTCTATTTCACACATTGGTCATTCCCGTTTACCCGGTTCATCTCTTAAACTGCGCAACATCCTTCATGTTCCACACATCAGAGAGCATCTCCTTTCTGTCTACCGTCTTGTTTGTGATAATGACGTGTTTATTGAGTTTCACCGTCGTCTTTTCTTTGTTAAGGACAAAGCAACCAGGCGTGTCATTCTTCAAGGTAGCAGTCAGGGGGGGGGTCTACCCTATTCCCTTTGCTCGTGCATCGTCCTCGTCATGTCGCCATGCTTCATCCAGTGTCCGCGTTTCGTCCTCGCAGTGGCATCAACGTCTAGGTCACCCTACCAATAATGTGGTCACCTCCATTGTTCGGAGCCATGACCTTCCTTGTTCTAGTTCAAATAATTCACCATTAGTGTGTGATGCATGTCAGCGTTCTAAGAGTCATCAACTACCGATTCTACGTCTTATCATGTCACTACTGTACCCCTTGAATTAATTCATTCAGATGTTTGGGGTCCCGCCATTGCGTCTTCGGGGGGTACAAGTATTATGTTAGTTTTGTTGATGACTACACGCGCTTCACTTAGATTTATTTGCTTAAACATAAATCTGATGTTGAGCAAGTCTTTTATAACTTTCAGGCTCATGTCGAACGCCTTTTGGATTGCAAAATCAAGGCCATTCAGTCCGACTGGGGTGGTGAATACCACAAGCTTCATCGCTACTTTCAACGCACGGGCATCTCCCATCGTGTGTCGTGTCCACATACGTCTCAGCAGAACGGTATTGCCGAGCGCAAACACCGTCACTTGGTCGAGACCGGCCTCGCCTTACTGGCGCATTCGTCTCTCCCACTCCGGTTTTGGGATGAGGCCTTTCTTACGGCATGTTATCTCATCAACCGTATGCCCACTCCGGTTCTCAACAAGGACACGCCCCTGTTCCGTCTATTTCATGTTCAGCCCAATTATTCCTCTCTTAGGATTTTGGGTGTGCTTGCTGGCCTAGTCTCCGCAAGTATAATGCTCACAAGCTGGAGTTCCGCTCCAAGATGTGTGTTTTCCTTGGTTATAGTCCTCTGCATAAGGGCTATAAGTGTCTTGATTGCACCTCGGGTAGGATCTACATTTCTCGTGATGTTGTTTTTGACGAGTCAGTTTTCCCTTACTCCAGCCCGGGTGTCTCGGTTGATATTGCTTTTATTGAGCACGCCCTCACTTTTCCATCCAATGAACCGGTTTCGGATGTCCATGTGCGGAAATACGACCTGTCATATTTGTCACCTGACTTGTTTTCTGCAGATGCTGCACTAATTTCTTTCCAGGAAACCGTCGCCGCACCCTGCATCCGCCGGCGTGATCGACGTGCATGGCCCCGACGTGCATGCCTCGTCTCCCGAGGCTGCCTCGTCGGCCTCGCCTGCTGGCGCGTCTACGGCCCTACGGCCCATCGGCCTCGCCCGCTGGCACGACCGCGGGCCCGACTGGGTCGCCCGCTCTGTCCCCCGTCTCGCCTGGGTCGGCCCAGCCCGCCTTGCCTGCGTCGGGCATCGCCGAGTCGCCAGCCGCGTCCCCTGGGCTGCCGTCCCCGCCTGGCTCCCCCTCGTCGCCTGGTTCGGCCCAGCCCGGCGCGTCTCCCCGGCCCGTGTCGCCTGTTGCTGGAAATGGTTCAGCCGCGACACCACTGGTCGGGTCTCCGTCGTCGCCGCCACCATCTACCGACGATGAAGCTCCCGGGCACACTATGGTCACTCGTCACCGCGGTCATACGCATAAGGCCAAGACATACACAGATGGCACGGTGCGGTATGACACTCGTCGGCGTGCATTCTTTGCCGCACCCACTTCTCATCGTGATGCTCTTGGTGAACCGGCTTGGCGTGCCGCCATGTCTGCGGAATTTGCTGCCCTTTGTCACACAAACACATGGGTGTTGGTGCCTCGGCCTCCTGGTGTTAATGTTGTGAGCTGCAAGTGGATCTTTAAGACCAATCATCGTCCGGATGGTTCTGTTGACAAGCACAAAGCTCGCCTTGTTGCTCGTGGTTTTACTCAACAGCAAGGGATCGACTATGGAGATACTTTCAGCCCCGTGGTGAAGCCTGCCACGGTTCGTCTGGTCCTCTCTCTCGCTGTCTCCCGCGGGTGGAGTCTTCGACAGATTGATGTGAGTAATGCTTTTCTCCACGGTTTTCTGGCCGAAGATGTCTACATGCAGCAGCCCCCTGGTTTTGAGGATGCTCGTTATCCCTCTCATGTCTGCAAACTCCAGAGGTCCATCTACGGGCTCAAACAGTCGCCGCGTGCCTGGTATGCTCGGTTGAGTCAGCGGCTCTCACAGCTTGGTTTTGTTCCCTCCAAGGCAGGTGCGTCCCTGTTCATCTTTTCACATGGTGCTATTCAGGTATACATGCTGGTGTATGTTGATGATATTGTGATTGCTGGTTCTACACCTACTGTGGTGGATCGCCTTGTGCAGTCCTTGTCTGCGAGTTTTCCCATCAAAGACTTGGGCCGGTTGGAGTACTTCCTTGGTTTGGAAGCGTCCTTTCATTCAGGGGGCATGACATTGACGCAGAAGAAGTATGCACTTGATCTCCTTCATTGCGTCAACATGGAGAACTGCAAGTCCACTTCCACGCCACTTGCTACATCCGAGAGCCTTTCGCGTCACAGTGGTGCATTGCCGAGTACTGACGACTCTTTCAGGTATCGCAGTGTAGTTGGAGCACTTCAGTATCTGACGCTCACTCGTCCAGATATCTCCTTTGCCGTGAACAAAGTGTGCCAGTTCCTGTCTCAGCCTACGGAGGTTCATTGGGAAGCAGTTAAGCGTATTCTGAGGTATGTCAAAGGTACGCTAGACACGGGACTACGGATTCGTAAGTCCAGATTTACTGGAGTCAGTATATTCACCGATGCAGACTGGGCAGGCTGTGTTGATGACAGGCGTTCTACTGGTGGCTTTGCTATATTTGTTGGACCCAATCTTATATCTTGGAGTTCCAAGAAGCAGCCTACAGTCTCGAGGTCTAGCACCGAGGCAGAGTATAAGGCATTGGCCAATGGCGCAGCTGAAGCCATTTGGATAGACACAGTTCTCACAGAACTTGGAGTCACACGGCAGCGCACACCCATATTGTGGTGTGATAACTTAGGGGCAACTTACCTGACGGCGAATCCAGTGTTTCATGCTCAGACCAAACATATTGAGATTGATTTCCATTTTGTGAGGGAACGAGTAGCTGTTGGTAAACTGGAAGTCAGGTTTATCTCAACTGATGATCAACTAGCGGATGTATTTACTAAACCCGCTATTCGACAGATGCTAGACCGTTTTAGAACCAATCTGAATCTTGTATGTAGTTTAGATTGAGGGGGCATGTAAAATAAGGTCTAGCATATTGTACATGTACACGTATTTGTATACGTATGTAACTGTATTATGATCATCTATATAAAGAGACGTGAGGCTGGATGTTAGCCGCCCATGCAAAACCCTAAACCTACCTCTTCAACTATCATGGCCTCCACGGATGTCCCTGCTGCCCGGTGCTTCCGGTTCGAACAATGGTGGTTGGTGCGCCCTGATTTTCGTCCAATGGTCATCGCGGCATGGGAAGGGGCCCAAACTCAAGGGCGTGATGCGGTTGGTGTGATCGCTGCCAAGCTCAAGGCAGTGAGATCTGCGTGCAAGAGATGGAAAAAGCACTCTCAGCGCCCAGCTGAGGTGGTGACTGACTGTGCCTGGCTCCTTAAGTTGCTGGACCTCTTGGAGGAGCAACGGCCGCTGTCCGTGTCCGAGCTCAGTCTCCGTGCAGACGTTCAAGCGGCCCTATCCGATGCAAACTCTGAAGTGGCGACCCTCTGGCGGCAACGAGCAAAGATCAAGACGGCGCTTCTTGGCGACGAAAACTCGGGTTTTTTTCATGCATATGCCTCCCAGCGCATGCGGAAAAACCTCATCCCATCCCTGCTGGTGTCAGGTGTGCCTGTCTCGACTCATGGGGCCAAAGCTGAGGCGCTCTTCCGCTTCTACTCCAACCTGCTCGCCTCCACCTCCTCGCCGTCATGGGGTTTTGACCTTGCAAACCTGTACGCGGGACACAGGCGTGTCGACTCTGCGAGCCTTGATACCCCCTTCTCCGCTGATGAGATTTGGGAGGCTTTCCAGAGCATGCGAGCGGCCAGCAGCCCCGGTCCGGCCGTGTCAGATTTCCATTATAGAAACCAGGCCGAAGCCACGAGCAGTCTAGAAGTCTTACAATAAGAAGCGGAACAGAGAGTAAAAGCGAAACCCGCGCAAGGAGTGGCCAGGGACACAGCCCCCCACCCTCCGGATAGTCAGATCATTACAAGTTTCCATCACAAAAGGCTAAACGGAGGAGAAGACAAATCTAAAGCAAAAGCAGCAGCAAGCTCTTGAAATGTCGCAGCTTCCCTAATCCTTCAGCCGCGAAACCCCGAAGCGCCATCCTTGCGAAGCTTTGAAGATCTCACTTGCCACCTGCTCGATGAGTCTTGCCCCCAACGTCAGCATTCTTTCCCCTGGGCCCTTTTTCTGCAAAATAGCCCAATCAGTAATCCAGCAGCATATTCGTTTAACGATCCCAATCGGGTCGTTTACTTTTTTCTTATCAAACACAATGTCATTGTGGCAATTTCAAATCGCCCAAAGCAGAGCAGAAGTGCCAATCAACACCAGTTTTTTTACTCTCTTTGTTAAAATTGTTTAGCCACCCCCCAAAACAGTCGTCAATGTTTATGGGAGTTTTCTTAAAGTCAAATGAACATCTCACCAGATTCCAAATGATTCTGGCAACCGAACATGGAAGAAAAGATGATCAATGTTTTCCTCCTGTCCACAAAACACACAATGTTTGTCCCCTTTCCATCCTCTTTTCAATAGGGTGTCCCTAGTAAGGATACTTTTTTTGCTTAGCAACCAAAGAAAGAACTTGATTTTTGCAGGTACCTTGACTTTCCACAGGAATTTTGTGTGGAAAACCCATGTCAGTACGAACTAGGTGTAGATATAAGGATTTTACAGTGAATATTCTGTTAGCATTGAGCATCCACATGGGCTTGTCTCTGCCCCGTGCATTAATATGTCCGCACATCTTCTTTTAAGCCTATCCCACAGCCCCCCATAGTCTCCATCTATATTTCTTCCGAAAGACATAGCATTCCACCCTTTTTCAATCACCCCTCTGACAGTAATTTCTCTGTCATTGCTAATCACATACAATGGGGGGTATGCCTCTTTTAGTGGTTTGTCATCCACCCACCAATCTTCCCAGAATCTGGTATTTCTCCCATCCCCTAGTTTTTTTGATGTGAGGGAAAACTAAATTCTTGATACTTATCAGGCTAGTCCAGAATTGCGAGTCCCCCTGTCTTTTTTTAATGCCTAACAAGCATTTGTTCTGGATATATTTAGATCTAATGATATCTTGCCAAAGTCCCTCCTCAGCTTCTAGTTTCCAAATCCATTTAGCTAGCAAGGCAATGTTAAATTTCTCTAGATTGATTAGCCCGAGCCCTCCTTGTTGTTTAGGAAGGCAACATGTTTTCCAGTTAACTAAATGATACTTTTTTTTATCCTCTTCCGCTTGCCATACCAGTCTCGCCCTGAAGAAATCAACTTTTTTCCTGACTCCAACAGGGAGCAGATAGAAAGACATCATGTATATAGGAATATTTGTTAGGCACGACTGTACTAATGTGACTCTGCCAGCAATATTGAGCAATCTGCCTTGCCAGCACGCATATCTTTTCTCTATTTTCTCAGTTACATTCCTCCACATCCCATTACTGATCCTTTTATCATGGACTGGTAGGCCTAGGTATTTCAGTGGCATCTCCCCAAACGCACAAGTAAAAATCTCTTGATATATATCTTTCTTGTCCTTAGCTTCTCCAAAGAGGTATATGTCACTTTTGTGAAAATTAATTGTGAGTCCTGACATTTGTTCAAAAGCAGTCAGAATAAATTTGAGATTTCTCGCTGACACCTCATCATCCTGGATTAGGAATATGGTGTCATCTGCATATTGCAGCATGTTCACTCCATTTTCATGATTGTCTGTGAGAACCCCTTTAATAAATCCCTCATTTCTAGCTCTGTCCATAATAATGGCCAGGGCGTCAATAGCTAAATCAAACAATAGGGGGGATAATGAGTCCCCCTGTCGAAGCCCTTTAAAAGTTTTAAAAAACTTTCTAATATTGTCATTTACCTTCACACCCACTTGCCCCCCCCCCCTCATGGTGTGCATCACCCAGTCACACCACTTGTCAGGAAAGTTTTTGAGTTTCAGCATTTTATGGACAAAAGGCCATTTGATTTTGTCATATGCCTTCTCAAAATCTACCTTAAATAGCATAGCATTTTGTTTTTTCATTTTGATTGAATTTATAGCTTCATGTAGGATCACCACTCCCTCCATAATGTATCTGCCTTTCACAAAAGCAGTTTGAATGGGGGAGATGATGGAGTTAACAACCTTACTAAGCCTGTTCATCAGGACTTTAGTGATGATTTTGAAGCTGACATTCAACAGGCAAATGGGTCTGAATTTCTGGATCTGTTTGACATCTTTGACCTTTGAGACCAAGATAATGATCCCATAATTCAACCTAGCTAAATCAACCACACCTCTGTGGAAATCATCCATAATGGTTTTGGGCCAGGTTTCTACCCGGCGTTCAAACACCTATTCCTCCCCCAGCTCCTGGACCTTGCGAGGGAGTTTTACAACGGGACGGTGGACCTCCAGCCCATCAACAGGGCGCTGGTGGTGCTGCTACCAAAGAAAGATGGGGTGCTGGAGCCCTCCTCTTTTCGTCCAATCTCCCTCCAAAATGCCAGCGTCGAAGGGCTGGCCAAGGGGCTGACAAACAGGCTCCAGCCTGAGATGGCTGCACTCTTGGACCTCGACCAGACCGGTTTCATCAAAGGGAGGAGCATTGCGGAGAATTTTTTCTACGCTTCCGAGATCACCCAGGTCTGCCACAAGCGCAAGGCGCCCACCCTCTGGTGAAGCTTGACTTCGCGAAGGCCTTTGACTCGGTGATTTGGAGCAGCCTCTTCGACATCCTTGCAGCCCGCGGCTTCTCGCAACGCTGGGTCGGTTTGGTGGCAAAGACGCTGGAATCTGGCCGTTCTGCAGTGCTTCTGAATGGAGTCCCAGGGAGGTGGATGACCTGTCGGAAAGGTCTGCGCCAAAGGGACCCTATGTCCCCCTACCTCTTCATATTGGCGGCGGACGTGCTGCAGCGTCTCATTCAGCAAATGTGCCGTGAGGACAAGCTGCACCACCCCCTTCGCGATGACATGCCGTGCCCCGTCTTGCAGTACGCGGACGACACGCTAATTCTGGTCAGGGGCACCCCGGAGGATGCAGCTTCGCCAAGAGCTGCGCCCTGGACCTGTTCTCCAACGCCACCGGGCTCACCATCAACTTCGCCAAGAGCACTGTGGTCCCCATGCATATGACCGAAGAAGATGCCAACCTCGCCGTCGGTGCCCTTGGGTGCGAGGTCGCCTCCTTTCCGCAAAGCTACCTTGGCTTGCCGCTATCCACCCACAAGCTTGGGAAGATGGACTTCAAACCTCTCATCGCCAAGGTGGACAAATACCTTGCTGGCTGGAAGGCGGCGCTGCTCTCCCCTGCTGGCAGACTCGTCCTCGTCAATGCCGTCATCACCAGCCTCCCAGCCTATGCTATGTCTGCGCTGCTCCTGCCAGTTGGAGTCAGGGAAGATATCGACAGGCTGCGGCGTGCCTTCTTCTGGTCGGGGGAATCCTCCTGCTCCGGCGCCCGGTGTCTCGTCGCTTGGAAGGACGTTTGTCGCCCAAAGGATGCCGGTGGCCTTGGGGTGCGCGATCTGGCGGCCCAAAACACCAGCCTGCTTCTCAAGCTTCTTCACCGGCTGCACCAGCCGCAGAGCTCGGCCTGGGCGGTGTGGTTCTGGCGAGAATACCACAGCGTGGACGACAAGCGCGCCCTCGCGTCAGCAGTCTGGAAGGCGCTCGCGACCCTGCTCCCTCTCTACCGCGACCTCTCTCGCGTCGCCCCCGGCGACGGTGCTCGGACAGCCTTCTGGCTCGACAGATGATGCGCTGAGGGCGACCCTCTGAACATGCGGTTCCCTGCACTCTACTCACATGCCTCTGAAGCTGGTGCCACCGCTGCTTCCGTGTGCCGGGATGGGATCCGAGGCCACCTTGCTCCTCACCTCTCGGCGGTGGCCGCCCAAGAGCTGACCATGCTCCCCAGCTACGTGTGGACGATGACCGCTCCTTGATCAAGTCTATCGACGGTAAAGCTGTTTCCTCCTCGGTGTATAAACTGCTTACCTTCACCGGCGAGCGCTGCCCCGTACAGGAGTCTATCTGGCAGTCCGCCGCGACGCCGCGTGTGCGCCTGTTCGGGTGGCTAGTGGCCCGGGACCGCGTCCACTCCAAGACGAACCTGCTCAAGAAACATATTCGGCAGGAGGACCGGTGCGAGCTCTGCTGCAGATCCTTTGAAACAACAGACCACCTCCTCTTTGGCTGCTGCCGCGTCGCCCATCTCTGGCGTGCCGTGGGAATCGAGGGCGAGGTGAACTGCCGCTCCATCTGGCAGGTCCGGCCGCCGGCACCGGCGCCGGCCTCCCATTGGGACACTGTGCGTCTGCTGCTCCTGTGGACCATCTGGAACCATCGACACGGCGTCAATTTCCTTGGAAACAGGCCGGCGATCGGCCGTGCTGTGCGTTCTGCTGTTGCTGAACTTAAACTTTGGTCCTTCAGGCTGAAAAACCTCGACCGGGGTAGTATGCTAGCCTGGGTCCCCTACCTTGAATCCCTGGACCTGTGATTCTTTTGTAAACCTGTAAAACCCCAACTCCTGTATCCCCTCTGTGCTGTGGAGGTTTTTCCCTGCTGCTTTGCAGCCACGAGAAAATATATTCAGGTGGGGCTCCTCGCCCCCCCGGTGTTTCCTCAATTTTTTTTTGAAATTCAACTAAGAGTTGAACATGGGGCAATGACTCGAAACAGACCGTTGATCAGTGCGACGAACACTTTCTGCGCAGGTCTTCCCGGTGAGCATACCATTTGCTTTGAGAACACCTTCTGCAAAATAGAGTTATGCATGGAGCTGGTCCTGGGGTCAATCCAGGCTACAATCTGCAGTGTCCGTGTTGTCAAACAAGGGAGGCGGCAACGTGTTGAACATCGTTGCCGAGTAGCTTGCTTGACAACATCGTACTCCAAGCATGTTAGTGATGCCCCATATGTGGTGAAGTGGTGCTGCTTGATCCTGGCAGACATGCGACGCCACAGGGTTCAGACGGTTACCTTGATCTGTCGAGGCGTGTGGTCTCTGTAGAAAGGGAAGGCCTCCTGGACGTTGTTGTAGAGGCCTACTCATCATCCGGTGTTAGGACCGCGCAAGGACACGTCTTCTTGGCCGCCAAATGTTTTGGCTTCAGTCAAAAGAAATTTAATGTCGATGACGCTGAGCTGGAGGTTACCGTTGCTTGGTCCCTCCTCGTCAGAGACAAGTCTAGACTCTTGAGACCTGTGATGATTTGAAACCTCCGAGTGTTTACCGGAAGATGCCGGCTGGACAGGACCAGTGAAGGCTTTGACGATGTGCGTGTCCGCTCTATATCTAGAATGTCCAACTATTCGTTCATGTATGTATGGACTATAACTTGGGTTGTGTGATTTGACTGTGACTTTAAAGTTAGCCTTGTGTTGTTTATACACATTTCCTTCTTCCTTTTGCAAGGAAAGTGCAGAAATGGTTTTATATGGCTATTCAGACCAAAACTGTCAAAGGCGGTGAAGCGATGATGCCTATCGGGCCAAGTGTAGGTTGTCTTTTCCCTTAGCAGCAAATGTCTGTCAATTCCAACCATATTCAGGCAAATGGAAGAGATTGTCTCTGAACCAGCAAATGAAACAGTTACCAACCTGTTATGACCGGCATGTTAGGGGCTTAGCCTAGTGGGTTGTGGCCCAAGTTATCTTATCGTTATTAGGGGCTTAGCCCAATTATCTTATCGTTATTAGGATCGTTTGCTTAGGAGTCAACTAAACCTCTCTATATAAGGAGAGGGGATGTATCAATCTATTCAAGCAAAAAGCAATCATTATTTGCTCGGCTTCCCTTAGGGAGCCGGGAGACCTAACCCTAGCCGCCTCTTGTGCCGCCGCCGCCTCTTCTCCATCATGCAAGGACGGCGCCCAGCCGCCGGCCGCCGCGCCCTCGTCCTCGTCTTTCTCCATCTTTCCCCTACAATCTCCGCCCTAGAACTGGCAAAACCTAGCTCCTAACACCTTGGTATCAGGTAGCTCGGTTCCGATCATGTCTGCACCACCACCCAACCCGCCGCTGCCCGTCACCACCGCGCCGCTGCCCGTCACCACCGTGCCGCTGCCTCTATCCACCGCGCCGCTGGCTCTCCCCACCGCGCCGCTGGACTCCACTGTCGGCGCCTCCACCGACCAGACGCCACCACCCTCCACCGCGCCGCCCGTTGCTGTCTACTCGCCGGCGGAGATGACCGGGATCCTCAACGACCTCGTCACCGCCGTCCAGGGCATCCGACTCTACCTGGCCGGGCCCTACGGGCAGCCGCCGTCCTTGCAGCCGGCCGCCACGACCGGGCCAGTCGCCCTGGCCTGGTACGCGGCCACCACGGCGTCGATCGGGCCTCTACACCATCACTGGCCCGGTCAGCCGCCGCTCACCGTCGCCCCCCACTGGCCGTAGTGGCCGGCTCTGGCGATCGCCGCGCCCCCGACGCCTCCCGGGTCCGGGCAGCCGCAGCCCCAGCTGCCGGCCCCACCGCCACCCGCTGCCGCGCCTCAATGGCCATAGTGGCCGGCCCCGGCCCTCGCGGCTCCCCCCACGCCACCCGGGTCCGTGCCGCTGCAGCCGCAGCTGCCGGCCCCGCCACCGCCCAGCACAGGGCCCGGGTCACCCTCGCAGGGAGGCGTACCGATCCAGCAAGTGCGCTTTCCGCCATCGCCGTCCCCAATACTGGCCTGGCTGACCGGATAATCGCCGCCACCCGTCTACACGTCGGCTGGAGACCCGCCGGCACCCACTCTGCAGTTCGGTGATCCCTCTGGCTCGGCGGGGCACTCCACGGGCCGAGGCCATACTAACCGGGCGCCCCAATCCTCGCTGCTTCGCACCTCCAAGCCAGTCGGCCTTGGCACTCCGACTCAGACACCACCGCGGTTTGCCAAACTGGACTTCGCCACTTATGACGGCACGGAGGACCCCCTCAACTGGCTCAACCGGTGCGAGCAGTTCTTTCGCAGGCAGCACACCCTCACCTCGGAGCATACCTGGCTCGCCTCTTACCACCTCCGCGGCGCGGCACAGACCTGGTACTACACCCTCGAGCAGGACGAGGGCAGCATGCCCCCTTGGGAGCGCTTCCGCGAGCTCTGCCTCCTTCGTTTTGGGCCACCGATCCGCTGGAGCCGCCTGGCAGAGCTAGGCCGCCTTCCCTTCACCTCCACAGTTCAGGACTTCGCCGACCGTTTTCCATGCCCTGGCATGCCACGCACAGCAGCGGGCCGACCTCTTCGTCGGTGGACTTCCGGATCACATCCGCGTGGACGTGGAGCTTCGGGGATCCCATGATCTCCAGACGGCCATGTACTACGCCCGCGTGTTCGAGCGCCGCGCGGTGGCCATCCAGCAGGCATCACCGTCCCGGGCCGCCGGGCCGCTACCCTGGCCAGATGTTCCCGCGCAGGGTCGGCCTGCTCAGGCTTCCGTGGCACCCTCGCCGCGACCACGGCGCGCCTGTTCCGCCGGCTCACCTCGGCCGAGCTACTCGAGCATCGCCGCCAAGGGTTGTGCTTCAACTGCGACGAGCCCTACACGCCCGGCCACGTTTGCCCGCGACTCTTCTACCTGGAGGTTGTAGACTACATTGAGGAGGACGCCGTCACCGCCGACCTGGCTGCCCCAACTGTCGCGAAGGTGTTTGACGCTGGTTGATCACCTCGAGGAGTTCAGCAAGCGCTTCCCCACCTTACAGCTCGAGGACGAGCTGTTTGTGCAGGCGAGGAGAAGTGTTATGACTGGCATATTAGGGGCTTAGCCCAGTGGGTTGTGGCCCAAGTTATCTTATCGTTATTAGGGGATTAGCCCAATTATCTTATCGTTATTAGGATCGTTTGCTTAGGAGTCAAGTAAACCTCTCTATATAAGGAGAGGGGATGTATCAATCTAATCAAGCAAGAAGCAATCATTATTTGCTCGGCTTCCCTTAGGGAGCCGGGAGACCTAACCCTAGCCGCCTCTTGCGCCGCCGCCTCTTCTCCATCACGCAAGGACGGCGCCCAGCCGCCGGCCGCCGCGCCCTCGTACTCTTCTTCCTCCATCTTTCCCCTACAATCTCCGCCCTAGAACCGGCAGAACCCTAGCTCCTAACACAACCTATACGTTGTTCTCTGACTATTGCTATGACTACAAGTGTCTGCATTATGATTTCTTCATGATACAGTCCAAACTCAATCATTGCAATCCTTGATGTTTCCTTGCTGGATTATCGCTTGGTTGCATTCGATCAGATTCAGACAAATTGAAGAGCTAATCTCTGAATCAGCAACTTAAACAAAACTTGAGAGCAACCTTGTGTTTTTTCTCTTTTTGCGGGAAAAAAACTTATATTACTCAACTGGCGGGGTTACAATCAGCATGGTATTGTTTTGTAGCCTCATCAGGCCCTGATCCTAACCAAACCACAGTACAATCCTACCATAATTTTCCATAATATGGCTTAGAAAATTTTGAGCGCACGGTACATGTATAACCTTGACCTGCACATCATATGTTTTCGACGAATCAGTCAATTTAAAAGCGAAAGCTCTGTCTAGATAGACTGTATATCTTGTTGGCTAGATTGGCCGGTGCCCAAGGAATTTCTCAACCTGAACTCTTGTGGGCCCTTAACCTCCCTGCCACGTTTCTATGTTTTGGGGAACGTAGCATGCAATTACAAAAAAATTCCTACGCTCACGCAAGATCTATCTAGAAGATGCATAGCAACGGGAGGGGGAGAGTGTGTCCACGTTGTTGGAAATATGCCCTAGAGGCAATAATAAATGGTTATTATTGTATTTCTTTATTCATGGTAATTGTCTATTGTTCATGCTATAATTGTATTGTCCGGAAATCGTAATACATGTGTCAATACATAGACCACAACGTGTCCCTAGTAAGCCTCTAGTTGACTAGCTCGTTGATCAATAGATAGTCATGGTTTCCTGACTATGGACATTGGATGTCGTTGATAACGGGATCACATCATTAGGAGAATGATGTGATGGACAAGACCCAATCCTAAGCATAGCATAAAAGATCGTGTAGTTTCGGTTGCTAGAGCTTTTCCAATGTCAAGTATCTTTTCCTTAGACCATGAGATCGTGCAACTCCCGGATACCGTAGGAGTGCTTTGGGTGTGCCAAACGTCACAACGTAACTGGGTGACTATAAAGGTGCACTGCGGGTATCTCCGAAAGTGTCTGTTGGGTTGGCACGGATCGAGACTGGGATTTGTCACTCCGTGTGACGGAGAGGTATCTCTGGGTCCACTCGGTAATGCATCATCAAAATGAGCTCAATGTGACTAAGGCGTTAGTCACGGGATCATCCATTGCGGTACGAGTAAAGAGACTTGCCGGTAACGAGATTGAACAAGGTATTGGGATACCGACGATCGAATCTCGGGCAAGTAACATACTGATTGACAAAGGGAATTGCATACAGGATTGATTGAATCCTCGACATCGTGGTTCATCCGATGAGATCATCGTGGAACATGTGGGAGCCAACATGGGTATCCAGATCCCGCTATTGGTTATTGACCGGAGAGGCGTCTCGGTCATGTCTGCGTGTCTCCCGAACCCGTAGGGTCTACACACTTAAGGTTCGATGACGCTAGGGTTGTAGAGATATGTGTATGCGGAAACCCGAAAGTTTTTCGGAGTCCCGGATGAGATCCCGGACGTTATGAGGAGTTCCGAAATGGCCCGGAGGTGAAGAATTATATATAGGAAGTCAAGTTTCGGCCACCGGGAAAGTTTTGGGGGTTACTGGTATTGTACCGGGACCACCGGAAGGGTCCCGGGGGTCCACCGGGTGGGGCCACCTATCCCGGAGGGCCCCGTGGGCTGAAGTGGGAAGGGAACCATCCCCTAGTGGGCTGGGCGCCCCCCCATGGGCCTCCCCCCTGCGCCTAGGGTTGGAAACCCTAGGGTGGGGGGGCTTCCCACTTGCCTTGGGGGGCAAGGCACCCCCTTGGCCGCCGCCCCCCACCCTAGATGGGGTTTGGCCAGCGCCCCCCCTCCCAGGGGGCCTATATAAAGGGGAGGGGAGGGAGGGCAGCAACATCTCAGCCTTGGGCGCCTCCCTCCTCCCCTGCTACACCTCTCTCCCTCGTAGAAGCTTGGCGAAGCCCTGCCGGCATCCCGCTACATCCACCACCACACCGTCGTGCTGCTGGATCTCCATCAACCTCTCCTTCCCCCTTGCTGGATCAAGAAGGAGGAGACGTCGCTGCACCGTACGTGTGTTGAACGCGAAGGTGCCGTCCGTTCGGCACTCGGTCATTGGTGATTTGGATCACGGCGAGTACGACTCCGTCATCCACGTTCATTGGAACGCTTCCACTCGCGATCTACAAGGGTATGTAGATGCACTCCTTTCCCCTCGTTGCTAGTATACTCCATAGATGCATCTTGGTGAGCGTAGGAAAATTTTAAAATTATGCTACGATTCCCAACAGTGGTATCAGAGCCAGGCTTATGCGTAGTTACTATGCACGAGTAGAACACAAAGCAGTTGTGGGCGTTGAGTTTGCCAATTCTTCTTGCCGCTACTAGTCGTTTCTTGTTTCGGCGGCATTGTAGGATGAAGCGGCCCGGACCGACCTGACACGTACGCTTACGTGAGACAGGTTCCACCGACTGACATGCACTAGTTGCATAAGGTGGCTAGCGGGTGTCTGTCTCTCCTACTTTAGTCGGAACGGATTCGATGAAAAGGGTCCTTATGAAGGGTAAATAGAAATTGGAAAATCACGTTGTGGTCATACGTAGGTAAGAAAACGTTCTTGCTAGAAACCTGCAAACCACGTAAAAACTTGCAACAACTAGTAGAGGACGTCTAACTTGTTTTTGCAGCAAGTGCTATGTGATGTGATATGGCCAGAAGATGTGATGAATGATATATGTGATGTATGAGATTGATCATATTCTTGTAATAGGAATCACGACTTGCATGTCGATGAGTATGACAACCGGCAGGAGCCATAGGAGTTGTCTTTATTATTTTGTATGACCTGCGTGTCATTGAATAACGCCATTTAAATTACTTTACTTTGTTGCTAAACGCGTTAGCCATAGAAGTAGAAGTAATCGTTGGCGTGACGACTTCATGAAGACACAATGATGGAGATCATGATGATGGAGATCATGGTGTCATGCCGGTGACGAAGATGATCATGGTGCCCCGAAGATGGAGATCAAAGGAGCATAATGATATTGGCCATATCATGTCACTATTTGATTGCATGTGATGTTTATCATGTTTTTGCATCTTATTTGCTTAGAACGACGGTAGTAAGTAAGATGATCCCTTATGATAATTTCAAGAAAGTGTTCCCCCTAACTGTGCACCGTTGCGAAGGTTCGTTGTTTCGAAGCACCACGTGATGATCGGGTGTGATAGATTCTAACGTTCGAATACAACGGGTGTTGACGAGCCTAGCATGTACAGACATGGCTTCGGAACACACGCAATACACTTAGGTTGACTTGACGAGCCTAGCATGTACAGACATGGCCTCGGAACACGGAGGACCGAAAGGTCGAGCATGAGTCGTATAGAAGATACGATCAACATGGAGATGTTCACCGATCTTGACTAGTCCGTCTCACGTGATGATCGGACACGGCCTAGTTAACTCGGATCATGTTTCACTTAGATGACTAGAGGGATGTCTATCTGAGTGGGAGTTCATTAAATAATAGATTAGATGAACTTAATTATCATGAACTTAGTCTAAAATCTTTACACTATGTCTTGTAGATCAAATGGCCAACGTTGTCCTCAATTTCAACGCGTTCCTAGAGAAAACCAAGCTGAAAGATGATGGCAGCAACTATACGGACTGGGTCCGGAACCTGAGGATCATCCTCATAGTAGCCAAGAAAGATTATGTCCTAGAAGCACCGCTAGGTGAAGCACCAATCCCACAAAACCAAGACGTTATGAACGCTTGGCAGCAGCGTGCTGATGATTACTCCCTCGTTCAGTGCGGCATGCTTTACAGCCTAGAACCGGGTCTCCATAAGCGTTTTGAGAAACAGGGAGCATATGAGATGTTCGAGGAGCTGAAATTGGTTTTCCAAGCTCATGCCCGGGTCGAGAGATATGAAGTCTCCGACAAGTTCTTCAGCTGTAAAATGGAGGAAAACAGTTCTGTAAGTGAGCACATACTCAGAATGT
Source organism: Triticum aestivum (assembly GCF_018294505.1). Lineage (NCBI taxonomy): Eukaryota > Viridiplantae > Streptophyta > Magnoliopsida > Poales > Poaceae > Triticum > Triticum aestivum. The sequence continues at coordinate 590,217,663 of NC_057799.1, read as the reverse complement.
CTGGGTTGCACAACCGCTTGACTCAGCTGGGAGTTAATCTCCCGGATGACGCGGTCATTGACAGAATCCTTCAGTCGCTTCCACCAAGCTTCAAGAGCTTTGTGATGAACTACAATATGCAGGGGATGGAAAAGACCATTCCTGAGGTATATTCAATGCTGAAATCAGCGGAGGTGGAGATCAGAAAAGAACATCAAGTGTTGATGGTGAATAAAACCACTAAGTTCAAGAAGGGCAAGGGTAAGAAGAACTTCAAGAAGGACGGCAAGGGAGTTGCCGCGCCCGGTAAACCAGTTACTGGGAAGAAGTCAAAGAATGGACCCAAGCCTGAAACTGAGTGCTTTTATTGCAAGGGAAGTGGTCACTGGAAGCGGAACTGCCCCAAATACTTAGCGGAAAAGAAGGCCGGCAACACCAAAGGTATATGTGATATACATGTAATTGATGTGTACCTTACCAGTACTCGTAGTAGCTCCTGGGTATTTGATACCGGTGCGGTTGCTCATATTTGTAACTCAAAACAGGAACTACGGAATAAACGGAGACTGGCGAAGGACGAGGTGACGATGCGCGTCGGGAATGGTTCCAAGGTCGATGTGATCGCCGTCGGCACGCTACCTCTGCATCTACCCACGGGATTAGTTTTAAACCTCAATAATTGTTATTTAGTGCCAGCTTTGAGCATGAACATTGTATCTGGATCTCGTTTAATTCGAGATGGCTACTCATTTAAATCCGAGAATAATGGTTGTTCTATTTATTTGAGAGATATGTTTTATGGTCATGCCCCGCTGGTCAATGGTTTATTCTTGATGAATCTCGAACGTGATGTTACACATGTTCATAGTGTGAATACCAAAAGATGTAAAGTTGATAACGATAGTCCCACATACTTGTGGCACTGCCGCCTTGGTCACATTGGTGTCAAGCGCATGAAGAAGCTCCATGCAGATGGACTTTTGGAGTCTCTTGATTACGAATCATTTGACACGTGCGAACCATGCCTCATGGGTAAGATGACCAAGACTCCGTTCTCCGGAACAATGGAGCGAGCAACCAACTTATTGGAAATCATACATACCGATGTGTGCGGTCCAATGAGTGTTGAGGCTCGCGGAGGATATCGTTATGTTCTCACTCTCACTGATGATTTAAGTAGATATGGGTATGTCTACCTAATGAAACACAAGTCTGAAACCTTTGAAAAGTTCAAGGAATTTCAGAGTGAAGTTGAGAATCAACGTGACAGGAAAATAAAATTCTTACGATCAGATCGTGGTGGAGAATATTTAAGTCACGAATTTGGTACACACTTAAGGAAATGTGGAATAGTTTCACAACTCACGCCGCCTGGAACACCTCAGAGAAATGGTGTGTCCGAACGTCGTAATCGCACTCTATTGGATATGGTGCGATCTATGATGTCTCTTACCGATTTACCGCTCTCATTTTGGGGCTATGCTTTAGAGACTGCCGCATTCACTTTAAATAGGGCTCCGTCGAAATCCGTTGAGACGACACCGTATGAATTATGGTTTGGGAAGAAACCTAAGCTGTCGTTTCTAAAAGTTTGGGGATGCGATGCTTATGTCAAGAAACTTCAACCTGAAAAGCTCGAACCCAAGTCGGAAAAATGCGTCTTCATAGGATACCCTAAGGAAACTATTGGGTATACCTTCTACCTCAGATCCGAAGGCAAGATCTTCGTTGCCAAGAACGGGTCCTTTCTGGAGAAGGAGTTTCTCTCGAAAGAATTGAGTGGGAGGAAAGTGGAACTTGATGAGGTGATAGTCACCCCTTCCGAACCGGAAAGTAGCGCAGCGCGGGAAAATGTTCCTGTGGTGCCTACACCGACTGGGGAGGAAGTTAATGATGATGATCATGAAGCTTCGGATCAAGTTACTACTGAACTTCGTAGGTCCACAAGGACACGTTCCGCACCAGAGTGGTACGGCAACCCTGTCCTGGAAATCATGTTGTTAGACAACGGTGAACCTTCGAACTATGAAGAAGCGATGGCGGGCCCGGATTCCGACAAATGGCTAGAAGCCATGAAATCCGAGATAGGATCCATGTATGAAAACGAAGTATGGACTTTGACTGACTTGCCCGATGATCGGCGAGCCATAGAAAACAAATGGATCTTTAAGAAGAAGACGGACGCGGATGGTAATGTGACCATCTACAAAGCTCGACTTGTCGCTAAGGGTTATCGACAAGTTCAAGGGGTTGACTACGATGAGACTTTCTCACCCGTAGCGAAGCTGAAGTCCGTCCGAATCATGTTAGCAATTGCCGCATACTATGATTATGAGATATGGCAGATGGACGTCAAAACGGCATTCCTTAACGGCTTCCTTAAGGAAGAGTTGTATATGATGCAGCCGGAAGGTTTTGTCGATCCTAAGAATGCTAACAAAGTATGCAAGCTCCAGCGCTCAATCTATGGGCTGGTGCAAGCATCTCGGAGTTGGAACATTCGCTTTGATGAGATGATCAAAGCGTTTGGGTTTACACAGACTTATGGAGAAGCCTGTGTTTACAAGAAAGTGAGTGGGAGCTCTGTAGCATTTCTCATATTATATGTGGATGACATACTATTGATGGGAAATGATATAGAATTCTTGGAAAGTATAAAGGCCTATTTGAATAAGTGTTTTTCAATGAAGGACCTTGGAGAAGCTGCTTATATATTAGGCATCAAGATCTATAGAGATAGATCGAGACGCCTCATTGGTCTTTCACAGAGTACATACCTTGACAAGATATTGAAGAAGTTCAATATGGATCAGTCCAAGAAGGGGTTCTTGCCTGTATTGCAAGGTGTGCAATTGAGCACGGCTCAATGCCCGACCACGGCAGAAGATATAGAAAAGATGAGTGTCATCCCCTATGCCTCGGCCATAGGGTCTATTATGTATGCCATGCTGTGTACCAGACCTGATGTAAACCTTGCCGTAAGTTTGGTAGGAAGGTACCAAAGTAATCCCGGCATGGAACACTGGACAGCGGTCAAGAATATCCTAAAGTACCTGAAGAGGACTAAGGATATGTTTCTCGTTTATGGAGGTGACGAAGAGCTCGTCGTAAAGGGTTACGTCGACGCTAGCTTCGACACAGATCTGGATGACTCGAAGTCACAAACCGGATACGTGTATATTTTGAATGGAGGAGCAGTAAGCTGGTGCAGTTGCAAGCAAAGCGTCGTGGCGGGATCTACATGTGAAGCGGAGTACATGGCAGCCTCGGAGGCAGCACAGGAAGCAGTCTGGATGAAGGAGTTCATTACCGACCTAGGGGTGATTCCCAATGCGTCGGGCCCGATGACTCTCTTCTGTGACAACACTGGAGCTATTGCCCTTGCGAAGGAGCCCAGATTTCACAGGAAGACCAGGCATATCAAGCGTCGCTTCAACTCCATTCGTGAAAGTGTTCAAAATGGAGACATAGATATTTGTAAAGTACATACGGACCTGAATGTAGCAGATCCGTTGACTAAACCTCTCCCTAGAGCAAAACATGATCAACACCAGGACGCAATGGGTGTTCGATTCATCACAATGTAACTAGATTATTGACTCTAGTGCAAGTGGGAGACTGTTGGAAATATGCCCTAGAGGCAATAATAAATGGTTATTATTATATTTCTTTGTTCATGGTAATTGTCTATTGTTCATGCTATAATTGTATTGTCCGGAAATCGTAATACATGTGTGAATACATAGACCACAACGTGTCCCTAGTAAGCCTCTAGTTGACTAGCTCGTTGATCAATAGATAGTCATGGTTTCCTGACTATGGACATTGGATGTCGTTGATAACGGGATCACATCATTAGGAGAATGATGTGATGGACAAGACCCAATCCTAAGCATAGCATAAAAGATCGTGTAGTTTCGTTTGCTAGAGCTTTTCCAATGTCAAGTATCTTTTCCTTAGACCATGAGATCGTGCAACTCCCGGATACCGTAGGAGTGCTTTGGGTGTGCCAAACGTCACAACGTAACTGGGTGACTATAAAGGTGCACTACGGGTATCTCCGAAAGTGTCTGTTGGGTTGGCACGGATCGAGACTGGGATTTGTCACTCCGTGTGACGGAGAGGTATCTCTGGGCCCACTCGGTAATGCATCATCATAATGAGCTCAATGTGACTAAGGCGTTAGTCACGGGATCATGCATTGCGGTACGAGTAAAGAGACTTGCCGGTAACGAGATTCAACAAGGTATTGGGATACCGACGATCGAATCTCGGGCAAGTAACATACCGATTGACAAAGGGAATTGCATACGGGATTGATTGAATCCTCGACATCGTGGTTCATCCGATGAGATCATCGTGGAACATGTGGGAGCCAACATGGGTATCCAGATCCCGCTGTTGGTTATTGACCGGAGAGGCGTCTCGGTCATGTCTGCGTGTCTCCCGAACCCGTAGGGTCTACACACTTAAGGTTCGGTGACGCTAGGGTTGTAGAGATATGTGTATGCGGAAACCCGAAAGTTGTTCGGAGTCCCGGATGAGATCCCGGACATCACGAGGAGTTCCGGAATGGTCCGGAGGTGAAGAATTATATATAGGAAGTCGAGTTTCGGCCACCGGGAAAGTTTCGGGGGTTACCGGTATTGTACCGGGACCACCGGAAGGGTCCCGGGGGTCCACCGGGTGGGGCCACCTATCCCGGAGGGCCCCGTGGGCTGAAGTGGGAAGGGAACCAGCCCCTAGTGGGCTGGGCGCCCCCCCATGGGCCTCCCCCCCTGCGCCTAGGGTTGGAAACCCTAGGGTGGGGGGGGGGCTTCCCACTTGCCTTGGGGGGCAAGGCACCCCCTTGGCCGCCGCCCCCCACCCTAGATGGGGTTTTGCCGGCGCCCCCCCCTCCCAGGGGGCCTATATAAAGGGGGGGGGAGGGAGGGCAGCAACATCTCAGCCTTGGGCGCCTCCCTCCTCCCCTGCTACACCTCTCTCTCTCGTAGAAGCTCGGTGAAGCCCTGCCGGCATCCCGCTACATCCACCACCACACCGTCGTGCTGCTGGATCTCTATCAACCTCTCCTTCCCCCTTGCTGGATCAAGAAGGAGGAGACGTCGCTGCACCGTGCGTGTGTTGAACGCGGAGGTGCCGTCCGTTCGGCACTCGGTCATCGGTGATTTGGAACACGGCGAGTACGACTCCGTCATCCACGTTCATTGGAACGCTTCCGCTCGCGATCTACAAGGGTATGTAGATGCACTCCTTTCCCCTCGTTGCTAGTATACTCCATAGATGCATCTTGGTGAGCGTAGGAAAATTTTAAAATTATGCTACGATTCCCAACACACGTACCCTCGTAGACCGAAAGCAGAAGCGTTTGACAACACGGTTGATGTAGCCAAACTTCTTCTCGTTCCGACCGATCAAGCACCAAACGTACGGCAACTCCGTGTTCTGCACACGTTCAGCTCGATGATGTCCCTCGAACTCTTGATCCAGCAAAGCGTCGAGAGAGAGTTTCGTCAGCACGTCGGCATGGTGACGGTGATGGTGAAGTGATCCGCGCAGGGCTTCGCCTAAGCACTACGACAATATGACCGGAGGCGTAAACTGTGGAGGAGGGTGACGCACACGGCTAACAGATGTTTGTGTGTCCTCTAGGCACCCTCCCTCCCACATATATATAGGTTGGAGGGGGGAAGAGGCAGCCAGGGGGCGCCCAAGTAGGCCGAATCCTACTTGGGGTGCCACCCCAATTTGCCCCCCTCCTTGTTTTGGCACTAGGAGAAGGAAGGAGGAGGTGGCGCCCCCCTTTCCTTTCTCCCTTGAGAAGGGGAAGGCAAGAGGGGCTAGCCCTCCTCCCTTGCCTTCCCTAGGGCTGGGCGGCCTGGTGGAGGGGCGCACCAGCCCCCTGTGGGCAGGTCTGTCCCTTCCTAGGCCTATTAAGCCCATATAGATTGCCCGGGGTTGCCCAGAACAACTTCCGGTGACCCGATATGTACCCGGTACACCCGGAACACTTCCGGTGTCCAAATACTATTGTCCTATATATGAATATTTACCTCTCGACCATTTCGAGACTTCTCGTCATGTCCGTCATCTCATCTGGGACTCTGAACAACATTCGGTCACCAAATCACATAACTCATATAATACAAAATCGTCATCGAACGTTAAGCATGCGAACCCTACGGGTTCGAGAACTATGTAGACATGACCGAGACACCTCTCCGGTCAATAACCAACAGCGGAACCTGGATGCTCATATTGGTTCCTACATATTCTATGAAGATCTTTATCGGTCAAACCGTAATGACAACATACGTTATTCCCTTTGTCATCAGTATGTTACTTGCCCGAGATTCGATCATCGGTATCTTCATACCTAGTTCAATCTCGTTACCGAATGGTCTCATTACTCGTTCTGTAATGCATCATCCCGCAACTAACTCATTAGTCACATTGCTTGCAAGGCTTATCATGATGTGCATTACCGATAGGGCCCAGAGATACCTCTCTGATACTCGGAGTGACAAATCCTAATCTCGATCTATGCCAACCCAACAAACACCTTCGGAGATACCTGTGGAGCATCTTTGTAATCACCCAGTTATGTTGTGACGTTTGATAGCACACAAGGTATTCCTCCGGTATCCGGCAGTTGCATAATCTCATAGTTAAAGAAATATGTATATGACATGAAGAAAGCAATAACAATAAAACTTATCGATCATTATGCTAAGCTAACGGATGGGTCTTGTCCATCACATCATTCTCCTAATGATGTGATCCCGTTCATCAAATGACAACTCATGTCTATGGTTAGGAAACTTAACCATCTTTGATTAACGAGCTAGTCTAGTAGAGGCTTACTAGGGACACTGTGTTTTGTCTATGTATCCACACATGTATCAAGTTTCCGGTTAATACAATTCTAGCATGAATAATAAACATTTATCATGATATAAGAAAATATAAATAACAACTTTACTATTGCCTCTAGGGCATATTTCCTTCAGTCTCCCACTTGCACTAGAGTCAATAATCTATATTACATTGTAATGATTCTAACACCCATGGAGTCTTGGTGCTGATCATGTTTTGCTCGTGGAAGAGGCTTAGTCAACGGGTCTGCCACATTCAAATCCGTATGTATTTTTCAAATCTCTATGTCTCCCTCCTTGACTTGATCACGGATGAAGTTGAAGCGTCTCTTGATGTGTTTGGTTCTCTTGTGAAATCTGGATTCCTTCGCCAAGGCAATTGTCCCAGTATTGTCACAAAAGATTTTCATTGGACCCGATGCACTAGGTATTACACCTAGATCGGATATGAAGTCCTTCATCCATACTCCTTCATTCGCTACTTCTGAAGCAGCTATGTACTCCGCTTCACACGTAGATCCCGCCACGGCGCTTTGCTTGGAACTGTACCAACTAACAGCTCCACCATTCAATATAAATACGTATCCGGTTTGAGACTTAGAGTCATCTGAATCAGTGTCAAATCTAGCATCAACGTAACCATTTACGACGAGCTCTTTGTCACCTCCGTAAACGAGAAACATATCCTTAGTCCTTTTCAGGTACATCATGATGTTCTTGACCGCTGTCCAATGATCCACTCCTGCATTACTTTGGTACCTCCCTGCTAGACTTATAACAAGGCACACATCAGGTCTGGTACACAACATTGCATACATGATATTCCCTATGGCTAAGGCATAGGGAATGGCTTTCATTTTCACTCTATCTTCTGTAGTGGTCGAGCATTGAGTCTAACTCAACTTCACACCTTGTAACACAGGCAAGAACCCTTTCTTTGACTGATTCATTTTGAACTTCTTCAAAACTTTATCAAGGTATGTGCTTTGTGAAAGTCCAATTAACCGTCTTGATCTATATCTATAGATCATGATGCCCAATATATAAGCAGCTTCACCGAGGTCTTTCATTGAAAAACTCTTATTCAAGTATCCTTTTATGCTATCCAGAAATTCTACTTCATTTCCAATATGTCATCCACATATAATATTAGAAATGCTACAGAGCTCCCACTCACTTTCTTGTAAATACAGGCTTCTCCAAAAGTCTGTATAAAACCATATGCTTTGATCACCTCATCAAAGCGTATATTCCAACTCTGAGGCTAGTCATAGTGGGGAGTAACTTAGACTAGTAACATACATATGTTACTGTTGGAAATATGCCCTAGAGGCAATAATAAAATGGTTATTATTATATTATTTCCTTGTTCATGATAATTGTCTATTGTTCATGCTATAATTGTGTTATCCGGAAATCGTAATGCATGTGTGAACACATAGACCATAACATGTCCCTAGTGAGCCTCTAGTTGACTAGCTCGTTGATCAATAGATGGTTACGGTTTCCTGGCCATGGACATTGGATGTCATTGATAACGGGATCACATCATTAGGAGAATGATGTGATGGACAAGACCCAATCCTAAGCATAGCACTAGATTGTGTAGTTCGTTTGCTGAAGCTTTTCTAATGTCAAGTATCTTTTCCTTAGACCATGAGATCGTGCAACTCCCGGATACCGTAGGAATGCTTTGGGTGTACCAAACGTCACAACGTAACTGGGTGGCTATAAAGGTGCACTACAGGTATCTCCGAAAGTGTCTGTTGGGTTGGCTCGGATCGAGACTGGGATTTGTCACTTCGTATGACGGAGAGGTATCTCTGGGCCCACTCGGTATTGCATCATCATAATGAGCTCAATGTGACTAAGTAGTTAGTCATGGGATCATGCATTACGAAACGAGTAAAGTGACTTGCCGGTAACGAGATTGAACGAGGTATTGGGATACCGACGATCGAATCTCGGGCAAGTAACTTACCGATTGACAAAGGGAATTGTATACGGGATTACTTGAATCCTTGACATCGTGGTTCATCCGATGAGATCATCGAGGAGCATGTGGGAGACAACATGGGTATCCAGATCCCGCTGTTGGTTATTGACCGGAGATTCGTCTCGGTCATGTCTGCATGTCTCCCGAACCCGTAGGGTCTACACACTTAAGGTTCGGTGATGCTAGGGTTGGAGAGATATTAGTATGCGGTAACCCGAAAGTTGTTTGGAGTCCCGGATGAAATCCCGGACATCACGAGGAGTTCCAGAATGGTCCGGAGGTAAAGATTTGTATATAGGAAGTCCAGTTTCGGCCACCGGGAAAGTTTCGGGGGTCACCGGTATTGTACCGGGACCACCGGAAGGGTCCCGGGGGTCCACCGGGTGGGGCCACCTATCCCGGAGGGCCCCATTGGGCTGAAGTGGGAAGGGAACCAGCCCCTGGTGGGCTGGTGCGCCCCCCATGGGCCTCCCCCTGCGCCTAGGGTTGGAAACCCTGGGGGTGGGGGGCACCCCACTTGACTTGGGGGGCAAGTCCCCCCCTTGGCCGCCGCCCCCCCTTGAGATGGGATCTCCAGGGGCCGACGCCCCCCCAGGGCCCCTATATAAAGGGGGAGGGAGGGCTGCACACCCAAGCCCCTGGCGCCTCCCTCTCCCCCCCGTAACACCTCTCCCTCTCGCTGAGCTTGGCGAAGCCCTGCCGAGATCCCCGCTGCTTCCACCACCACGCCGTCGCGCTGCTGGATCTCCATCAACCTCTCCTTCCCCCTTGCTGGATCAAGAAGGAGACGTCTCTCCCAACCGTACGTGTGTTGAACGCGGAGGTGCCGTCCGTTCGGCGCTAGGATCATCGGTGATTTGGATCACGACGAGTACGACTCCATCAACCCCGTTCTCTTGAACGCTTCCGCTCGCGATCTGCAAGGGTATGTAGATGCACTCATCTCTCTCGTTGCTAGATGACTCCATAGATTGATCTTGGTGATGCGTAGAAAATTTTAAATTTCTGCTACGATTCCCAACAGTGGCATCATGAGCTAGGTCTATGCGTAGTTTCTATGCACAAGTAGAACACAAGTTCTTGTGGGCGTTGATTTTGTCAATTTACTTGCCGTTACTAGTCTTATCTTGATTCGGCGGCATCGTGGGATGAAGCGGCCCGGACCGACCTTACACGTATGCTTACGTGAGACAGGTTCCACCGACTGACATGCACTAGTTGCATAAGGTGGCTAGCGGGTGTCTATCTCTCCCACTTTAGTCAGATCGGATTCGATGAAAAGGGTCCTTATGAAGGGTAAATAGAAATTGGCATATCACGTTGTGGTTTTGGCGTAGGTAAGAATCGTTCTTGCTAGAAACCTATAGCAGCCACGTAAAAGTTTGCAACAACAATTAGAGGACGTCTAACTTGTTTTTGCAGCAAGTGTCATGTGATGTGATATGGCCAGAAGATGTGATGAATGATATATGTGATGTATGAGATTGATCATGTTCTTGTAATAGGAATCACGACTTGCATGTCGATGAGTATGACAACCGGCAGGAGCCATAGAAGTTGTCTTAATTTGTTTATGACCTGCGTGTCAACTGGAACGTCATATAATTACTTTACTTTATTGCTAACTGTTAGCCATAGTAGTAGAAGTAATAGTTGGCGAGACAACTTCGTGAAGACACGATGATGGAGATCATGGTGTCATGCCGGTGACGATGATGAACATGGCGCCCCGAAGATGGAGATCAAAAGGAGCAAGATGATATTGGCCATATCATGTCACTATCTGATTGCATGTGATGTTTATCATGTTTTATATCTTATTTGCTTAGAACGACGGTAGCATAAATAAGATGATCCCTCGCTAAAATTTCAAGAAAGTGTTCCCCCTAACTGTGCACCGTTGCGAAAGTTCGTTGTTCCAAAGCACCACGTGATGATCGGGTGTGATAGGTTCTAACGTTCGCATACAACGGGTGTAAGCCAGATTTACACACGCAATACACTTAGGTTGACTTGACGAGCCTAGCATGTACAGACATGGCCTCGGAACACAAGAGACCGAAAGGTCGAACATGAGTCGTATAGCAGATACGATCAACATGAAGATGTTCACCGATGATGACTAGTCCGTCTCACGTGATGATCGGACACGGCCTAGTTGACTCGGATCATGTATCACTTAGATGACTAGAGGGATGTCTGTCTGAGTGGGAGTTCGTTAATAATTTGATTTGATGAACTTAATTATCATGAACTTAGTCTAAAACCTTTACAATATGTCTTGTAGATCAAATGGCCCACGCTAATGTTGCCCTCAACTTCAACGCGTTCCTAGAGAAAACCAAGCTGAAAGACGATGGTAGCAACTACACGGACTGGGTCCGTAACCTGAGGATTATCCTCATAGCTGCCAAGAAAGCATATGTCCTTGAAGCACCGCTAGGTGATGCACCTATTTTCCCAGCAACTCAAGACGTTCTGAACGCCTGGCAGTCGCGTAGTGATGATACTCCCTGGTTCAGTGCGTCATGCTTTACAGCTTAGAATCGGGGCTTCTAAAGCGTTTTGAGCAGCACGGAGCATATGAGATGTTCCAAGAGCTGAAAATGGTTTTCCAAGCTCATGCCCGGGTCGAGAGATATGAAGTCTCCGACAAGTTCTACAGTTGTAAGATGGAGGAGAATAGTTCCGTCAGCGAACACATACTCAAAATGTCTGGGTTGCACAACCGCTTGTCTCAGCTGGGAGTTAATCTCCCGGATGACGCGGTCGTTGACAGAATCCTTTAGTCGCTCCCACCTAGATACAAGAGCTTTGTGATGAACTTCAATATGCAGGGGATGGAAAAGACCATTCCTAAGGTTTATTCAATGCTGAAATCAGCGGAGGTGGAGACCAAAAAGGAACATCAAGTGTTGATGGTGAATAAAACCACTAAGTTCAAGAAAGGCAAGGGTAAGAAGAACTTCAAGAAAGACGGCAAGGGAGTTGCCGCGCCCGGTAAGCAAGCTGCCGGGAAGAAGACAACGAATGGACCCAAGCCTGAGACTGAGTGCTTTTATTGCAAGGAAAACGGTCACTGGAAGCAGAACTGCCCCAAGTACTTAGCGGATAAGAAGGCCGGCAATACCAAAGGTATATGTGATATACATGTTATAGATGTTTACCTAACCAGCGCTCGTAGTAGCTCCTGGGTATTTGATACCGGTGCGGTTGCTCATATTTGTAACTCAAAGCAGGAGCTGCGGAATAAGCGGAGACTGGCGAAGGACGAGGTGACGATGTGCGTCGGGAATGGTTCCAAGGTCGATGTGATCACCGTCGGCACGCTACCTCTACATTTACCTACGGGACTAGTTTTAAACCTCAATAATTGTTATTTAGTGCCAGCTTTGAGCATGAACATTGTATCTGGATCTCGTTTAATGCGAGATGGCTACTCATTTAAATCCGAGAATAATGGTTGTTCTATTTATATGAGAGATATGTTTATGGTCATGCCCCGCTGGTCAATGGTTTATTCTTAATGAATCTCGAACGTGATGTTACACATATTCATAGTGTGAATGCCAAGAAATGTAAGGTTGATAATGATAGTCCCACATACTTGTGGCACTGCCGCCTTGGTCACATTGGTGTCAAACGCATGAAGAAACTCAATGCAGATGGACTTTTGGAGTCTCTTGATTATGAATCATTTGACACGTGCGAACCATGCCTCATGGGCAAAATGACCAAGACTCCGTTCTCCGGAACAATGGAGCGAGCAACCAACTTATTGGAAATCATACATACTGATGTGTGCGGTCCAATGAGCGTTGAGGCTCGCGGTGGCTATCGTTATGTTCTCACCCTCACTGATGACTTGAGTAGATATGGGTATGTCTACTTAATGAAACACAAGTCTGAGACCTTTGAAAAGTTCAAGGAATTTCAGAGTGAGGTTGAGAATCAACGTGACCGGAAAATAAAGTTCTTACGATCAGATCGTGGAGGGGAATATTTGAGTCACGCATTTGGCACACACTTAAGGAAATGTGGAATTGTTTCACAACTCACGCCGCCTGGAACACCTCAGCGTAATGGTGTGTCCGAATGTCGTAATCGCACTCTATTGGATATGGTGCGATCTATGATGTCTCTTACCAATCTACCGCTATCATTCTGGGGTTATGCTTTAGAGACTGCCGCATTCACTTTAAATAGGGCTCCGTCGAAATCCGTTGAGACGACACCGTATAAATTATGGTTTGGAAAGAAACCTAAGCTGTCGTTTCTTAAAGTTTGGGGATGCGATGCTTATGTCAAGAAACTTCAACCTGAAAAGCTCGAACCAAGTCAGAAAAATGCTTCTTCATAGGATACCCTAAGGAAACCATTGGGTATACCTTCTACCTCAGATCCGAAGGCAAGATCTTCGTTGCCAAGAACGGGTCCTTTCCGGAGAAAGAGTTTCTCTTGAAAGAAGTAAGTGGGAGGAAAGTGGAACTTGATGAGATGACCCCTCTTGAACCGGAAAGTAGCGCAGCACAAGAAAATGTTTTTGTGGTGCCTGCACCGACTAGAGGGGAAGTTAATGATGACGATCATGATCAAGTTACCACTGAACTTCGTAGGTCCACAAGGACACGTTCCGCACCAGAGTGGTACGGCAACCCTGTTCTGGAAATCATGTTGTTAGACAACAGTGAACCTTCGAACTATGAAGAAGCAATGGCGGGTCCAGATTCAAACAAATGGCTTGAATCCATGCAATCCGAGATAGGATCCATGTATGAAAACAAAGTATGGACTTTGATAGACTTGCCCGATGATCGGCGAGCGATAGAAAATAAATGGATCTTTAAGAAGAAGACGGACGCGGATGGAAATGTTACCATCTATAAAGCTCGACTTGTCGCTAAGGGTTATCGACAAGTTCAAGGTGTTGACTACGATGAGACCTTCTCACCCGTAGCGAAGCTGAAGTCCGTCCGAATCATGTTAGCAATTGCCGCATTCTACGATTATGAGATATGGCAAATGGACGTCAAAACGGCATTCCTTAACGGCTTTCTTAAGAAAGAATTGTATATGATGCAGCCGGAAGGTTTTGTCGATCCTAAGAATGCTAACAAAGTATGCAAGCTCCAACGCTCAATCTATGGGCTGGTGCAGGCATCTCGGAGTTGGAACATTCGCTTTGATGAGATGATCAAAGCGTTTCGGTTTACACAAACTTATGGAGAAGCCTGTGTTTACAAGAAAGTGAGTGGGAGCTCTGTAGTATTTCTCATATTATATGTGGATGACATACTATTGATGGAAATGATATAGAATTCTTGGAATGTATAAAGGCCTACTTGAATAAGTGTTTTCCAATGAAGGACCTTGGAGAAGCTGCTTACATATTAGGCATCAAGATCTATAGAGATAGATCGAGACGCCTCATAGGTCTTTCACAAAGCACATACCTTGACAAGATGTTGAAGAAGTTCAATATGGATCAGTCCAAGAAGGGGTTCTTGCCTGTATTGCAAGGTGTGAGATTGAGCACGGCTCAATGCCCGACCACGGCAGAAGATAGAGAAAAGATGAGTATCGTCCCCTATGCCTCGGCCATAGGGTCTATTATGTATGCCTTGCTGTGTACCAGACCTGATGTTAACCTTGCCGTGAGTTTGGTAGGAAGGTACCAAAGTAATCCCGGCATGGAACACTAGACAGCGGTCAAGAACATCCTGAAGTACCTGAAAAGGACTAAGGATATGTTTCTCGTTTATGGAGGAGACGAAGAGCTCATCGTAAAGGGTTACGTCGATGCTAGCTTCGGCACAGATCTGGATGACTCTAAGTCACAAACCGGATACGTGTATATTTTGAATGGTGGGGCAGTCAGCTGGTGCAGTTGCAAGCAAAGCGTCGTGGCGGGATCTACATGTGAAGCGGAGTACATGGCAGCCTCGGAGGCAGCACATGAAGCAATCTGGATGAAGGAGTTCATTGCCGACCTAGGAGTTATTCCCAATGCATCAGGGCCGATGACTCTCTTCTGTGACAACACTGGAGCTATTGCCCTAGCCAAGGAGCCCAGGTTTCACAAGAAGACCAGGCACATCAAGCGTCGCAAGTGGGAGACTGTTGGAAATATGCCCTAGAGGCAATAATAAAATGGTTATTATTATATTATTTCCTTGTTCATGATAATTGTCTATTGTTCATGCTATAATTGTGTTATCCGGAAATCGTAATGCATGTGTGAACACATAGACCATAACATGTCCCTAGTGAGCCTCTAGTTGACTAGCTCGTTGATCAATAGATGGTTACGGTTTCCTGGCCATGGACATTGGATGTCATTGATAACGGGATCACATCATTAGGAGAATGATGTGATGGACAAGACCCAATCCTAAGCATAGCACTAGATTGTGTAGTTCGTTTGCTGAAGCTTTTCTAATGTCAAGTATCGTTTCCTTAGACCATGAGATCGTGCAACTCCCGGATACCGTAGGAATGCTTTGGGTGTACCAAACGTCACAACGTAACTGGGTGGCTATAAAGGTGCACTACAGGTATCTCTGAAAGTGTCTGTTGGGTTGGCTCGGATTGAGACTGGGATTTGTCACTCCGTATGACGGAGAGGTATCTCTGGGCCCACTCGGTATTGCATCATCATAATGAGCTCAATGTGACTAAGTAGTTAGTCACGGGATCATGCATTACGGAACGAGTAAAGTGACTTGCCGGTAATGAGATTGAACGAGGTATTGGGATACCGACGATCGAATCACAGGCAAGTAACGTACCGATTGACAAAGGGAATTGTATACGGGATTACTTGAATCCTCGACATCGTGGTTCATCCGATGAGATCATCGAGGAGCATGTGGGAGCCAACATGGGTATCCAGATCCCGCTGTTGGTTATTGACCGGAGAGTCGTCTCGGTCATGTCTGCATGTCTCCCGAACCCGTAGGGTCTACACACTTAAGGTTCGGTGACGCTAGGGTTGTAGAGATATTAGTATGCGGTAACCCGAAAGTTGTTTGGGGTCCCGGATGAGATCCCGGACATCACGAGGAGTTCCGGAATGGTCCGGAGGTAAAGATTTGTATATAGGAAGTCCAGTTTCGGCCACCGCGAAAGTTTCGAGGGTCACCGGTATTGTACCGGGACCACCGGAAGGGTCCCGGGGGTCCACCGGGTGGGGCCACCTATCCCGGAGGGCCCCATTGGGCTGAAGCGGGAAGGGAACCAGCCCCTGGTGGGCTGGTGCGCCCCCCATGGGCCTCCCCCTGCGCCTAGGGTTGGAAACCCTGGGGGTGGGGGCGCCCCACCTGACTTGGGGGGCAAGTCCCCCCCTTGGCCGCCGCCTGTTGGGGAACGTAGTAATTTCAAAAAATTTCCACGCACACGCAAGATCATGGTGATGCATAGCAACGAGAGGGGAGAGTGTTGTCCACGTACCCTCGTAGACCGACAGCGAAAGCGTTATCACAACGCGGTTGATGTAGTCGTACGTCTTCACGATCCGAACGATCAAGTACCGAACGTACGGCACCTCCGAGTTCTACACACGTTCAGCTCGATGACGTCCCTCGAACTCCGATCCAGCCGAGTGTTGAGGGAGAGTTTCGTCAGCACGACGGCGTGGTGACGATGATGATGTTCCACCGACGCAGTGCTTCGCCTAAGCTCCGCAACGGTATTATCGAGGTGTAATATGGTGGAGGGGGGCACCGCACACGGCTAAGAGATCTCAAGGATCAATTGTTGTGTCTCTGGGGTGCCCCCTGCCCCCGTATATAAAGGAGCAAGGGGGAGGCAGCCGGCCAAGGGGAGAGGCGCGCCATAGGGGGGAGTCCTACTCCCACCGGGAGTAGGACTCCTCCTTTCCTTGTGGGAGTAGGAGAAGGGAAGGGGGAAGGAGAAAGAAGGAAGGGTGCGCCCCCCTTCCCTAGTCCAATTCGGACCAGACCATGGGGAGGGGTGCGGCCACCTTTTGAGGCCTTTCTCTCCTTTCCCGTATGGCCCATTAAGGCCCAATACGAATTCCCGTAACTCTCCGGTACTCCGAAAAATACCCGAATCACTCGGAACCTTTCCGAAGTCCGAATATAGTCGTCCAATATATCGATTTTTACGTCTCGACCATTTCGAGACTCCTCGTCATATCCCCGATCTCATCCGGGACTCCGAACTCCTTCGGTACATCAAAACTCAATAAAACTGTCATCGTAACGTTAAGCGTGCGGACCCTACGGGTTCGAGAACTATGTAGACATGACCGAGACACGTCTCCGGTCAATAACCAATAGCGGGACCTGGATGCCCATATTGGCTCCCACATATTCTACGAAGATCTTTATCGGTCAGACCGCATAACAACATACGTTGTTCCCTTTGTCACCGGTATGTTACTTGCCCGAGATTTGATCGTCGGTATCTCGATACCTAGTTCAATCTCGTTACCGGCAAGTCTCTTTACTCGTTCCGTAACACATCATCCCGCAACTAACTCATTAGTCACAATGCTTGCAAGGCTTATAGTGATGTGCATTACCGAGTGGGCCCAGAGATACCTCTCCGACAATTGGAGTGACAAATCCTAATCTCGAAATACGCCAACCCAACAAGTACCTTTGGAGACACCTGTAGAGCACCTTTATAATCACCCATTTACGTTGTGACGTTTGGTAGCACACAAAGTGTTCCTCCGGTAAACGGGAGTTGCATAATCTCATAGTCATAGGAACATGTATAAGTCATGAAGAAAGCAATAGCAACATACTAAACGATCGAGTGCTAAGCTAACGGAATGGGTCAAGTCAATCACGTCATTCTCCTAATGAGGTGATCTCGTTAATCAAATGACAACTTATGTCTATGGCTAGGAAACATAACCATCTTTGATTAACGAGCTAGTCAAGTAGAGGCATACTAGTGACACTCTGTTTGTCTATATATTCACACATGTATTATGTTTCCGGTTAATACAATTCTAGCATGAATAATAAACATTTATCATGATACAAGGAAATAAATAATACTTTATTATTGCCTCTAGGGCATATTTCCTTCAGTCTCCCACTTGCACTAGAGTCAATAATCTAGATTACACAGTAATGATTCTTACACCCATGGAGCCTTGGTGCTGATCATGTTTTGCTCGTGGAAGAGGCTTAGTCAACGGGTCTGCAACATTCAGATCCGTATGTATCTTGCAAATTTCTATGTCTCCCACCTGGACTAAATCCCGGATGGAATTGAAGCGTCTTTTGATGTGCTTGGTTCTCTTGTGAAATCTGGATTCCTTTGCCAAGGCAATTGCACCAGTATTGTCACAAAAGATTTTCATAGGACCCGATGCACTAGGTATGACACCTAGATCGGATATGAACTCCTTCATCCAGACTCCTTCATTTGCTGCTTCCGAAGCAGCTATGTACTCCGCTTCACATGTAGATCCCGCCACGACGCTTTGTTTAGAACTGCACCAACTGACAGCTCCACCGTTCAATGTAAATACGTATCCGGTTTGCGATTTAGAATCGTCCGGATCAGTGTCAAAGCTTGCATCAACGTAACCATTTACGATGAGCTCTTTGTCACCTCCATATACGAGAAACATATCCTTAGTCCTTTTCAGGTATTTCAGGATGTTCTTGACCGCTGTCCAGTGATCCACTCCTGGATTACTTTGGTACCTTCCTGCTAGACTTATAGCAAGGCATACATCAGGTCTGGTACACAGCATTGCATACATGATAGAGCCTATGGCTGAAGCATAGGGGACATCTTTCATCTTCTCTCTATCTTCTGCAGTGGTCGGGCATTGAGTCTTACTCAACTTCACACCTTGCAACACAGGCAAGAATCCTTTCTTTGCTTGATCCATTTTGAACTTCTTCAAAACTTTGTCAAGGTATGTGCTTTGTGAAAGTCCAATTAAGCGTCTTGATCTATCTCTATAGATCTTGATGCCCAATATATACGCAGCTTCACCGAGGTCTTTCATTGAAAAACTCTTATTCAAGTATCCCTTTATGCTATCCAGAAATTCTATATCATTTCCAATCAGTAATATGTCATCCACATATAATATCAGAAATGCTACAGAGCTCCCACTCACTTTCTTGTAAATACAGGCTTCTCCAAAAGTCTGTATAAAACCAAATGCTTTGATCACACTATCAAAGCGTTTATTCCAACTCCGAGAGGCTTGCACCAGTCCATAAATGGATCGCTGGAGCTTGCACACTTTGTTAGCTCCCTTTGGATCGACAAAACCTTCTGGTTGCATCATATACAACTCTTCTTCCAGAAATCCATTCAGGAATGCAGTTTTGACATCCATTTGCCAAATTTCATAATCATAAAATGCGGCAATTGCTAACATGATTCGGACAGACTTAAGCATCGCTACGGGTGAGAAGGTCTCATCGTAGTCAATCCCTTGAACTTGTCGAAAACCTTTCGCAACAAGTCGAGCTTTATAGACAGTAACATTACCATCAGCGTCAGTCTTCTTCTTGAAGATCCATTTATTTTCAATGGCTTGCCGATCATTGGGCAAGTCAACCAAAGTCCATACTTTGTTCTCATACATGGATCCCATCTCAGATTTCATGGCCTCAAGCCATTTTGCGGAATCTGGGCTCACCATCGCTTCTTCATAGTTCGTAGGTTCGTCATGGTCTAGTAACATAACTTCCAGAACAGGATTACCGTACCACTCTGGTGCGGATCTTACTCTGGTTGATCTACGAGGTTCAGTAATAACTTGATCTGAAGTTTCATGATCATCATCATTAACTTCCTCACTAATTGGTGTAGGTGTCTCAGAAACTGGTTTCTGTGATGAACTACTTTCCAATAAGGGAGCAGGTATAGTTACCTCATCAAGTTCTACTTTCCTCCCACTCACTTCTTTCGAGAGAAACTCCTTCTCTAGAAAATTTCCGAATTTAGCAACAAAAGTTTTGCCTTCGGATCTGTGATAGAAGGTATACCCAACAGTCTCCTTTGGGTATCCTATGAAGACACATTTCTCCGATTTGGGTTCGAGCTTATCAGGTTGAAGTTTCTTCACATAAGCATCGCAGCCCCAAACTTTAAGAAACGACAACTTTGGTTTCTTGCCAAACCACAGTTCATAAGGCGTCGTCTCAACGGATTTTGATGGTGCCCTATTTAACGTGAATGCAGCCGTCTCTAAAGCATAACCCCAAAACGATAGCGGTAAATCAGTAAGAGACATCATAGATCGCACCATATCTAGTAAAGTGCGATTACGACGTTCGGACACACCATTACGCTGTGGTGTTCCGGGTGGCGTGAGTTGCGAAACTATTCCGCATTGTTTCAAATGTAGACCAAACTCGTAACTCAAATATTCTCCTCCACGATCTGATCGTAGAAACTTTATTTTCTTGTTACGATGATTTTCAACTTCACTCTGAAATTCTTTGAACTTTTCAAATGTTTCAGACTTATGTTTCATTAAGTAGATATACCCATATCTGCTTAAATCATCTGTGAAGGTGAGAAAATAACGATATCCGCCACGAGCCTCAACATTCATCGGACCACATACATCTGTATGTATGATTTCCAACAAATCTGTTGCTCTCTCCATAGTTCCGGAGAACGGTGTTTTAGTCATCTTGCCCATGAGGCACGGTTCGCAAGTACCAAGTGATTCATAATCAAGTGGTTCCAAAAGTCCATCAGTATGGAGTTTCTTCATGCGCTTTACACCGATATGACCTAAACGGCAGTGCCACAAATAAGTTGCACTATCATTATCAACTCTGCATCTTTTGGTTTCAATATTATGAATATGTGTGTCACTACTATCGAGATTCAACAAAAATAGACCACTCTTCAAGGGTGCATGACCATAAAAGATATTACTCATATAAATAGAACAACCATTATTCTCTGATTTAAATGAATAACCGTCTCGCATCAAACAAGATCCAGATATAATGTTCATGCTCAACGCTGGCACCAAATAACAATTATTTAGGTCTAAAACTAATCCCGAAGGTAGATGTAGAGGTAGCGTGCCGACCGCGATCACATCGACTTTGGAACCATTTCCCACGCGCATCGTCACCTCGTCCTTAGCCAATCTTCGCTTAATCCGTAGCCCCTGTTTCGAGTTGCAAATATTAGCAACAGAACCAGTATCAAATACCCAGGTGCTACTGCGAGCATTAGTAAGGTACACATCAATAACATGTATATCACATATACCTTTGTTCACCTTGCCATCCTTCTTATCCGCCAAATACTTTGGGCAGTTCCGCTTCCAGTGACCAGTTTGCTTGCAGTAGAAGCACTCAGTTTCAGGCTTAGGTCCAGACTTGGGTTTCTTCTCCTGAGCAGCAACTTGTTTGCTGTTCTTCTTGAAGTTCCCTTTCTTCTTCCCTTTACCCTTTTTCTTGAAACTGGTGGTCTTATTGACCATCAACACTTGATGCTCCTTTTTGATTTCTACCTCCGCAGCCTTTAGCATTGCGAAGAGCTCGGGAATTGTCTTACTCATCCCTTGCATATTATAGTTCATCACGAAGCTCTTGTAGCTTGGTGGCAGTGATTGAAGAATTCTGTCAATAACGCTATCATCCGGAAGATTAACTCCCAGTTGAATAAGTGATTGTTATACCCAGACATTTTGAGTATATGCTCACTGACAGAACTATTCTCTTCCATCTTGCAGCTGAAGAACTTATTGGAGACTTCATATCTCTCAATTCGGGCATTTGCTTGAAATATTAACTTCAACTCCTGGAACATCTCATATGCTCCATGACGTTCAAAACGTCGTTGAAGACCCGGTTCTAAGCCGTAAAGCATGGCACACTGAACTATCGAGTAGTCATCAGCTTTGCTCTGCCAGACGTTCATAACATCTGGTGTTGCTCCTGCAGCAGGCCTGGCACCCAGCGGTGCTTCCAGGACGTAATTCTTCTGTGCAGCAATGAGGATAATCCTCAAGTTACGGACCCAGTCCGTGTAATTGCTACCATCATCTTTCAACTTTGCTTTCTCAAGAAACGCATTAAAATTCAACGGAACAACAGCACGGGCCATCTATCTACAATTAACATAGACAAGCAAAATACTATCAGGTACTAAGTTCATGATAAATTCAAGTTCAATTAATCATATTACTTAAGAACTCCCACTTAGATAGACATCCCTCTAATCCTCTAAGTGATCACGTGATCCATATCAACTAAACCATGTCCGATCATCACGTGAGATGGAGTAGTTTCAATGGTGAACATCACTATGTTGATCATATCTACTATATGATTCACGCTCGACCTTTCGGTCTCCGTGTTCCGAGGCCATATCTGTTATATGCTAGGCTCGTCAAGTTTAACCTGAGTATTCCGCGTGTGCAACTGTTTTGCACCCGTTGTATTTGAACGTAGAGCCTATCACACCCGATCATCACGTGGTGTCTCAGCACGAAGAACTTTCGCAACGGTGCATACTCAGGGAGAACACTTATACTTTGATAATTTAGTGAAGGATCATCTTATAATGCTACCGTCAAACAAAGCAAGATAAGATGCATAAAGGATTAACATCACATGCAATCAATATAAGTGATATGATATGGCCATCATCATCTTGTGCTTGTGATCTCCATCTCCGAAGCACCGTGCTTGTGATCTCCATCTCCGAAGCACCGTCATGATCACCATCGTCACCGGCGCGACACCTTGATCTCCATCGTAGCATCGTTGTCGTCTCGCCAACTTATTGCTTTTACGACTATCGCTACCGCTTAGTGATAAAGTAAAACTATTACATGGCGATTGCATCTCATACAATAAAGCGACAACCATATGGCTCCTGCCAGTTGCCGATAACTCGGTTACAAAACATGATCATCTCATACAACACATTATATCACATCATGTCTTGACCATATCACATCACAACATGCCCTGCAAAAACAAGTTAGACGTCCTCTACTTTGTTGTTGCAAGTTTTACGTGGCTGCTACGGGCTTAGCAAGAACCGTTCTTACCTACGCATCAAAACCACAACGATAGTTTGTCAAGTTGGTGTTGTTTTAACCTTCGCAAGGACCGGGCGTAGCCACACTCGGTTCAACTAAAGTAAGAGAGACAGACACCCGCCGGTCACCTTTAAGCAACGAGTGCTCACAACGGTGAAACCAGTCTCGCGTAAGCGTACGCGTAATGTCGGTCCGGGCCGCTTCATCTCACAATACCGCTGAACCAAAGTATGACATGCTGGTAAGCAGTATGACTTATATCGCCCACAACTCACTTGTGTTCTACTCGTGCATAGCATCAACGCATAAAACCAGGCTCGGATGCCACTGTTGGGGAACGTAGTAATTTCAAAAAAATTCCTACGCACACGCAAGATCATGGTGATGCATAGAAACGAGAGGGGAGAGTGTTGTCAACGTACCCTCGTAGACCGACAGCGGAAGCGTTATCACAACGCGGTTGATGTAGTCATACGTCTTCACGATCCGACCGATCAAGTACCGAACGTACGGCACCTCCGAGTTCTACACACGTTCAGCTCGATGACGTCCCTCGAACTCCGATCCAGCCGAGTGTTGAGGGAGAGTTTCGTCAGCACGACGGCGTGGTGACGATGATGATGTTCCACCGACGCAGGGCTTCGCCTAAGCTCCGCAACGGTATTATCGAGGTGTAATATGGTGGAGGGGGGCACCGCACACGGCTAAGAGATCTCAAGGATCAATTGTTGTGTCTCTGGGGTGCCCCCCTGCCCCCGTATATAAAGGAGCAAGGGGGAGGCAGCCGGCCAAAGGGAGAGGCGCGCCATAGGGTTCCTTGTGGGAGTAGGAGAAGGGAAGGGGGAAGGAGAAAGAAGGAAGGGTGCGCCCCCCTTCCCTAGTCCAATTCGGACTAGACCATGGGGAGGGGTGCGGCCACCTTTTGAGGCCTTTCTCTCCTTTCCCGTATGGCCCATTAAGGCCCAATACGAATTCCCGTAACTCTCCGGTACTCCAAAAATACCTGAATCACTCGGAACCTTTCCGAAGTCCGAATATAGTCGTCCAATATATCGATTTTTACGTCTCGACCATTTCGAGATTCCTCGTCATATCCCCAATCTCATCCGGGACTCCGAACTCCTTCGGTACATCAAAACTCAATAAAACTGTCATCGTAACGTTAAGCGTGCGGACCCTACGGGTTCGAGAACTATGTAGACATGACCGAGACACGTCTCCGGTCAATAACCAATAGCGGGACCTGGATGCCCATATTGGCTCCCACATATTCTACGAAGATCTTTATCGGTCAGACCGCATAACAACATACGTTGTTCCCTTTGTCACCGGTATGTTACTTGCCCGAGATTTGATCGTCGGTATCTCGATACCTAGTTCAATCTCGTTACCGGCAAGTCTCTTTACTCGTTCCGTAACACATCATCCCGCAACTAACTCATTAGTCACAATGCTTGCAAGGCTTATAGTGATGTGCATTACCGAGTGGGCCCAGAGATACCTCTCCGACAATTGGAGTGACAAATCCTAATCTCGAAATACGCCAACCCAACAAGTACCTTTGGAGACACCTGTAGAGCACCTTTATAATCACCCATTTACGTTGTGACGTTTGGTAGCACACAAAGTGTTCCTCCGGTAAACGGGAGTTGCATAATCTCATAGTCATAGGAACATGTATAAGTCATGAAGAAAGCAATAGCAACATACTAAACGATCGAGTGCTAAGCTAACGGAATGGGTCAAGTCAATCACGTCATTCTCCTAATGAGGTGATCTCGTTAATCAAATGACAACTTATGTCTATGGCTAGGAAACATAACCATCTTTGATTAACGAGCTAGTCAAGTAGAGGCATACTAGTGACACTCTGTTTGTCTATATATTCACACATGTATTATGTTTCCGGTTAATACAATTCTAGCATGAATAATAAACATTTATCATGATACAAGGAAATAAATAATACTTTATTATTTCCTCTAGGGCATATTTCCTTCACCGCCCCCCTTGAGATGGGGTCTCCAGGGGCCGGCGCCCCCAGGGCCCCTATATAAAGGGGGGAGGGAGGGCTGCGCACCCAAGCCCCTGGCGCCTCCCTCTCCCCCTGTAACACCTCTCCCTCTCGCTGAGCTTGGTGAAGCCCTGCCGAGATCCCCGCTGCTTCCACCACCACGCCGTCGTGCTGCTGGATCTCCATCAACCTCTCCTTCCCCCTTGCTGGATCAAGAAGGAGGAGACGTCTCTCTCAACCGTACGTGTGTTGAACACGGAGGTGCCGTCCGTTCGGCGCTAGGATCATCGGTGATTTGGATCACGGCGAGTACGACTCCATCAACCCCGTTCTCTTGAACGCTTCCGCTCGCGATCTGCAAGGGTATGTAGATGCACTCATCTCTCTCGTTGCTAGATGACTCCATAGATTGATCTTGGTGATGCGTAGAAAATTTTAAATTTCTGCTACGATTCCGAACAGTTAGTAGTCTATGTTACTACCTCCATAGTGGGAAGCGTCATAGGTGTAGTAACATGCATATGTATATTTATTGCTTTGTAGACTCATTTTGCATTGGAAAGCGCTATGTGATGGTAACATATTATGTTACTCCATTTGTCTCTCTCCTCTTTAATTGCATGACACATCATCTTTTTTGCTTATGTGGCATGTATGTTACTACTTATGTTACTCCCACTATGAATAGCCTGAAATGCTTGCACCAGTCCATAAATGGATCGCTTGAGCTTGCACACTTTGTTAGCACCTTTAGGACCGACAAAACCTTCTAGTTGCATCATATACAACTCTTCTTTAAGAAATCCATTAAGGAATGCAGTTTTGACGTCCATTTGCTAGATTTTATAATCATAAAATGCGGCAATTGCTAACATGATTCGGACAGACTTAAGCATCGCTATGGGTGAGAAAGACTCATCGTTGTCAACTCCTTGAACTTGTCAAAAACCTTTTGCAACAAGTCGAGCTTTGTAGACGGTAACATTACCATCAACGTCAGTCTTCTTCTTGAAGATCCATTTATTCTCTATGGCTTGTTGATCATCGGGCAAATCAACCAAAGTCCATACTTTGTTCTCAAAGATGGATCCCATCTCAGATTTCATGGCCTCAAGCCATTTTGCGGAATCAGGGCTTATCATCGTCTCCTCATAATTCGTAGGTTCTTCATGGTCTTGTAACATGACTACCAGAACAGGATTACCGTTCCACTATGGTGCGGAACGTACTCTGGTTGACCTATGAGGTTCGGTAGTAACTTTATCTGAAGTTTCATGATCATTATCATTAGCTTCCTCTCTAGTTGGTGTAGGCATCACGGGAATGGTTTTCTGTGATGAGCTACTTTCCAATTCGAGAGAAGGTACAATTACCTCATCAAGTTCTACTTTCCTCCCACTCACTTCTTTCGAGAGAAACTCCTTCTCTAGAAAGGATCCATTCTTAGCAACAAAGATCTTGCCTTCGGATCTGTGATAGAAGGTGTGCCCAACAGTTTCTTTTGGGTATCCTATGAAGAGCACTTCTCCGATTTGGGTTCGAGCTTATCAGGCTGAAGCTTTTTCATATAAGCATCGCAACCCCAAGCTTTAAGAAACGACAGCTTAGGTTTCTTGCCAAACCATAGTTCATACGGTGTCATCTCAAAGGATTTAGATGGTGCTCTATTTAACGTGAATGCAGTTGTCTCTAATGCATAACCCCAAAACGATAGTGGTAAATCGGTAAGAGACATCATAGATCGCACCATATCCAATAAAGTATGATTACGACGTTCAGACACACCATTACACTGTGGTGTTCCAGGTGGCGTGTGTTGTGAAACTATTCCACATTGTTTTAAATGAAGGCCAAACTCGTAACTCAAATATTTGCATCCGCGATCAGATTGTAGAAACTTTATTTTTCTTGTTACAATGATTCTCCACTTCACTCTGAAATTCTTTAAACTTTTTAAATGTTTCAGACTTGTGTTTCATTAAGTAGATATACCCATATCTTCTCAAATCATCTGTGAAGGTAAGAAAATAACGATACCGCCGCGAGCCTCAACACTCATCGGACCGCATACATCGGTATGTATGATTTCCAATAAGTCAGTGGATTGCTCCATTGTTCCGGAGAATAGAGTCTTAGTCATCTTGCCCATGAGGCATGGTTCGCAAGCATCAAATGATTCATAATCAAGTGATTCCAAAAGTCCATCCGCATGAAGTTTCTTCATGCGCTTTACACCAATATGACCTAAACGGCAGTGCCACAAATATGTTGCACTCTCATTATCAACTTTGCATCTTTTGGCATCAATATTATGGATATGTGTATCACCACGCTCGAGTTCAACAAAAATAGACCACTCTTCAAGGGTGCATGACCATAAAAGATATTACTCAGATAAATAGAAGAACCATTATTCTCTAATTTAAATGAATAACCGTCTCGCATCAAACAAGATCTAGATATAATGTTCATGCTCAACGCTGGCACCAAATAACAATTATTCAGGTCTAAAACTAATCCCGAAGGTAGATGTATAGGTAGCGTGCCGACGGCGATCACATCGACCTTGGAACCAGGCGCACATCGTCACCTAGTCATCAGTATGTTACTTGCCCGAGATTCGATCGTCGGTATCTTCATACCTAGTTCAATCTCGTTACGGCAAGTCTCTTTACTCGTTCCGTAATGCATCATCCAGCAACTAACTCATTAGTCACATTGCTTGCAAGGATTATCATGATGTGCATTACCGAGAGGGCCCAGAGATACCTCTCCGATACTCTGAGTGACAAATCCTAATCTCGATCTATGCCAACCCAACAAACACATTCGGGGATACCTGTGGAGCATCTTTATAATCACCTAGTTATGTTGTGACGTTTGCTAGCACACTAGGTAGTCTCATAGTCAAAGAATATGTATATGACACGAAGAAAGCAATAGCAATAAAACTTATCGATCATTATGCTAAGCTAACGGATGGGTCTTGTCCATCACATCATTCTCCTAATGATGTGATCCCGTTCATCAAATGATAACTCATGTCTATGGTTAGGAAACTTAACCATCTTTGATTAACGAGCTAGTCTAGTAGAGGCTTACTAGGGACACTATGTTTTGTCTATGTATCCACACATGTATCAAGTTTCGTTAATACAATTCTAGCATGAATAGTAAACATTTATCATGATATAAGGAAATATAAATAACAACTTTATTATTGCCTCTAGGGCATATTTCCTTCACTATGGACATATATGTTGCACAGGTGGCAACCTCTTGTCAACTGTTATTGTTTAATATATATATTTCTCTCTCAACATTTTTGATGATTGACTATATCAATCATAATTAGCAAAACAATGAGCATGCTTTCTTCATGAACTATGAAACTCTTCATTACCAAAATATTGACACGACATCCACCTATTTTTTCTCAGTCCATGCAACCCTTTGGCTACGATGTTTCTACCTATATGTTTCCATGATTAAGAAGAACTATGACCATTGTCTAAAATACATAGTAGTTTATCCTTAGCGGCAACACCGGGTGGTCGAAACTACTTCCTCGCGTCTCGCAATGGGAAATCAGTGGCAGGGGCTCAGGAGCACAAGCATCCAACTGATGATGGCAAATCTCAACTATATATAAGATATCAATCAAATCTCAACCATAAGTACATGGAGAGTTGAGAAAAAGGTCTGAAAAATCATTTATGTGTTGTATGGTATATGTTCAATCCTTGACTAAGAAGTGAGAAGAAATTTCAAACATTTGGGCGAGGGTTGACCATCGACACAAAGCTTATTGGTAATTTAATTGTAGAAAATGCAAATGCATTCCGAAAAACATGAAACCCGACATGTCATCGTGATATGATCTCAAACGTTCGTGAAAACATTTTGCTGAGGTTTGGAAAAAGTTGTGATGAGCACTCCTTTGTTACCAAAGCCTCTCACGGAAGGAATTATAGTTCTCAAAAGGAGATGTGCCAGTTTGAAGTTGAATCGACAGTTACTTCATCGTTTGACCTCGAAAGTTTTTCCACGCCCAACAAACACCATTAGATACCAGGTTTAAATGTTTTGGCATATTTCAGGTTTTGTTTGCTGTATTTAATCTCTTTATTGTATTACTAGGCATTTAATAAATAGAAATCAAATATCAACTATAAGCATGGAGAGGAATATCGATGGCCATTCGATCTGGGTGTATTCGACGGTGCAGACATATGATCGTGGGGTTGGTTCTGGCCAATTGGAACGCATGATTCGCATTGTGCACGATAGAGGTCATCGCACAAGACTTGGGAAACTGATTATCATCGCACGAGTCTTTCTAGATCGAACAATGTGCTTTGGTAATATGATGGGGGTGGTCTGGTAGTGGCCAACCATTGAACGCGACTCATGAATATAGAACAGACTGTGTTGTAGGGTATAATCAATTACATAAATAGTTCATATTCATTTCTAGAACTGACAAAATAATCTCCTCTAATCAAAAGACGGGTATAACTCACAATTTCACTATATAAATATTTCCAACGAAGGCACATGTAGCTCATGAATAGACATAATGAGTCTAACGATTTATTTCCCGAAAACCCAATTCGGTGCCCAGGCTCGTCTACTCCCAGTCAGGAAAAAAATCAAAAAAAATAATCCAAAAAATCCAATTTTTTGTGTGATAGACAATTGTATGCGTGGGGTTCGCTCCAAATTTCAACTTATTTCGACATCTGAGAAGCTCTCAGCAAAAAAAAACATATTGGGTTAGAACAGTGTGTGAACAGTAAACTTTTTCACAGACCCTGAATTTGTTTTTTTTGCTGAGAGCTGTTCAGATGTCCAAATGAGTTAAAACTTCGAGCGCACCTCACGCATAAACTTATCTACCACACAAAAAATTGGATTTTTTTTATTTTTTTCAATATTTGTTTTGATTTTTTTCGTCAGCGGGGTGCAGATGAGCTCGGGAGCAGAAACGCCCGTGTACCTATGCTCACGGAAAGCATGTTCATCCCTTTTGTACTTTGTTTTTTTAAGGATTTTCTACCTTTGTTGTCAGATGAGTGGTCTCACTCTTGGCAAATCATCAAATTGATCGTACTTATCTTCATCAACAACATTCTCAACTCTTACTATCCCTCCCTCCACTGACTGCCTCCCTCCATACATCACCACATGTCAATTCTTATGCAAGGTGTCTTTCACATACAAAATTTGGGTAGCTGACAAGAACGAATGGAGCCCCGGTTGTATGTCATCTTGAGGAGGTTCACATAAGTCTTCCCGTATTCGTCAACCTTTACCTGACTACGAGTGACCCATTTGTACTTGAATACCGCCACCTTGATTTTCACATAATCAAGCTCTCAAATCTCCTGGATGGTTTCATAATAATTTTTTTTCTTAGGAACTTCGTCTACAGTTGGACATTCTATTCGAACAGAGCTGTTATGGTATGACGTCCTCCCATCACATTCCTCAGTGTAGAACATGATACCATTTATGTCGTATGCTTGGTATCTATTAATTGTACGTGATGGCTTTTGTGTCAACCATGTTGCGATGTCATAATTGAATCCGCCCGCGACACGATTCTTTAGGCATCCGATGTATTCCATTCCCTCCAATCTATATTAAATTATTAATTGCATTGATTTAGTATAAGACTACCCACAATGAAAGTAACATAGATAGTAACATCACACATATCTAGATAACATAGATGATGTGGCAAGCAATAAATGAAGAAAGAGGGTCATGTGGTAACATAGCTAGTTACTACTAATATGAGTAACATCACACATATCAAAGCAAGATAAGTCTATAGCCTAATAAATGAAGTGTTGCATGTTACCACATATATGTTACTCCCCACTATAGAGATAGTATGACTCATATCTCCTCCAAATGTTCCTCAACATTATCGAAGAGAAGTATGTTATGATGCAACCGTGAAATGGGCTTTATCGAGCATATCTCCATCGGCATGATATGACATGCTAGCAAGGACCGACTGACTAGCTAGTATGTCCTCACTCACGGCGATCGAGAGGCAAATCAATAGGTTGTTGGAATCATCGGGAAGATATTGCTGGCAAGAGGCTCGCTGATGAGCCAACGGCTCCAGCCAGAGGATGGTGGAACAGCCGCTGCCGGTCAGTCCTCGCCAACCAAGATGTTCATGAATCAACATTCTAAACTGTGTCACGAATAAATTTTGTCTAGTACTAGACGAGTGATTGTTTGTGGAATTAATGGTCCAGAGACGTAGACGCCCCGACCTGCCCGTCGTGAGGAACCTTTCCGGTACCACTGCCAGAGGTGGCGGTGGATCGAAGGCGAGTGGCGTACGTGCTAAGGACATATAGCCAAAGCTAGGATCCAATCTCTCGTGAAGAACGTGTGAACCGTGTCGGTCTTCGGCGTTCACAGGTATTGAACTAAAACCACGACAAGTAAATCGGAACGGAGGGAGTAGTACGTACAATCTTTGTCGCGATTCCATTTCCAATCCGGCAAAAATGTTTCTACT
Organism: Triticum aestivum; assembly: GCF_018294505.1. Taxonomy (NCBI): domain Eukaryota; kingdom Viridiplantae; phylum Streptophyta; class Magnoliopsida; order Poales; family Poaceae; genus Triticum; species Triticum aestivum. Next base: position 590,186,229 of record NC_057799.1, on the reverse strand, counting down.
ATATATTGATACATATATACCGTGCACCGTGTCGGTCTTCGGCGTTCACAACGTTCACAAGTCCGGCAAAAATGTTCCTACTATATATTGCGTGCTCGACATGACCCTTCTACTACCTCGGCCAGCAAACCTACAGTGACAGGCTTGGACCACTCCTTGCGTTTCGCCCGGCACGTACAATGGCGAGCTCCTCCTACCCGAGCCCGGCTCGGGCCACCTCATGTCGTTCATCGAAGCCGGCAAGCGGCTGCTCGCTCACGGCGGAGACGGGCTCACTGTCACCGTGCTGATTGTCCCGTCAGCGACGCCCGAGTTGGCCTCGGCTCGGCATCCGGTTCCACCACCTCCCCGCCGTCGTCCCGCCCACGGGCTGCGCAGGCAATCTGCAGGAGTTCAAGTCTCGCTACATGCAGCTGCACGCGCCCCACGTCAGGGCTGCCGTGGCGGACCACGGCGCCGCGGCGCTCGTCGTAGACTTCTTCGCCACCGCCGTCATACCGCTACTCGCCGTTTCAGATGTACATGATCGAGCGACAAGTCAACGAGATGCTACGCATGGGTGTGATTACGCATAGCATGAGCGGCCACTGTAAGCTCTCGTCAATTTGATCCGAGAAGGGCCTCCTCCCCCGCGTCGTCTCCTCCGAGGCGACCCGGGGGTAACCCTAGCCGCCACAGCCGCGCCCCCTCCTCCCCCTCCTTCCTCTCCGCCGCCGCCTGAGGTGTGCTCCGGCGCGCGCGCTCGACACCGATGAAGGTGGCGGCGGGGATTCGGCGGCTGCTCGTCTCGGGCAGGGCCTCGGCACGCGGGGCGGCGGCCCCAGCAGGTGAGGGTGGGGTGGCCCTGGCGGCGGGCCGCCCTGCCGGTGCGAGCTAGGCGCCCCCTCGGTCTCGCTGGTGACGAGGTGGCGGCGGCCGGTGGTCGCTGGTGTGCATTCCTCCCCGCAGGTATGCCACTGATGAAGCCCATCCCCTCCGCCCCGATCTGCTCCTTCCTTCGCCAGATCTGGGTCCTGGTGGCTTAGGCCGCTGCTCCCGGTTGCTGGCTGCGTGGATCTCGTTGGGCGGGGTTGGATCCGGGGGAAACCCCTGGCCGGCGCGGCGGTCACACCAAAGGCGACGCCTTGGGCGCCGTTCCCCTCCTTGGAGGCTGTGGTGTGGATCCTCCCCCCTCCTTCCGTCCCCTGCTAGGTGAAAGCCTTGGTCCCCTGCTTCGGGCGGCGACGGCATGTCCGTGTCATGTTCCTTTTTGGAGGCACCGCCCAGGGATTGCAGGGGCGGCGAGAGAGTTTGGTTGTGGATGTGATGGTGGCGGGAGACAGCTTGGTTTCTTCATAGGATGCTGGCTGGAGGGTCCCTGGCGTGGTCGCCGGTGGGTCGATGCCCACGAGCCTGGGCAAGAGGGGATCGGGTTCCCCTCTATGGCGACAACGATAATACCATTTGGTGGGAGCACTGTGCTCCGGCGAATCCAGCGCTGGCCTTTGATCTACTTATCGCTGCTTCCCTTGCTTCTGCGACTGTGGCCGGCAGCTCTCGCCTTTTGGTGCGGCTGAGCCGCAGACGACGATGGTGCTTGTTTGTAGTGTGCCCTGGGCTTGCGGTCCTGCTCTAGTCTCTTCTCCCTGTAGCTTGGAGGCCATCCATTTGGGTTCTGGGGTGAACCGAGCTGCCGTCTGCCGGTACGGCATCCTTTGAGCCAGGATGAAGGGGTAGGGGCCCTTTGCAGAGGCAGTAATAGATGGTGGCCTGGTCCATGGCTGGCTCCGAGGGTGGCTGTGATCACGAAGCTTGCGCGGTGGTGCATTCCTCCCAAGACCCTAGTTTTGTTCTGTTGGTGTAGGTCGTCCAGTAGGGTGTTGGTAGCAGCGTGGTGATGCCTTGGCTCACTTTGTTGCTGCCTTGAGTTGTTTTGCTTGAGTGCCTTGTATCCGTCGCTCGGTTTCCTTTTCTTTGCGTTGTAAGCGGTCGTCCTTGTAATCCTGGCCGGTTGATGGCTTTGTTAATTCAAAGCCGGGCTTTTCTTGAGCCTCCGTTCCAAAAAAATTACGCATAGCATGAGCCCGTTCGCTGCTTCCGTTCTCTTGGTCAAGAAGAATGGTGGAACGTGGAGGTTCTGTGTCGATTACTGTCACTTGAACACCGTCACAATCAAGAACAAGTTGTCCCTCCCAGTCATGGATGAACGGTTGGATGAGTTAGCCAGAACGACAGTTTACTCCAAGATTGATTTGCACGCAGGCTACCACCAAATTCGTATGCGCGAGAGCGACGAGGAAAAGACATCATTCAAAACCCATCACGGCCATTTCCAATTCCGTGTCATGCGGTTTGGCATCACCAACGTTTCAGTGCCTAATGAATTCTGTCCTCTCCGGTCCAAATCGTAAGTTCGTCATCACATTTTTGGATGACATTTTTGTGTTCAGTCATTCCTTAAAGGAGCAGATGGAGCACTTGCGCATGGTGTTTGCAATCCTTCCCCAGCACCAGTTGTACGCCAAGCACTTGAAATGTTGCATGTGATCTCCAAGGAGGGCGTCACCACTGACACGAGCCAAACAAGTGTGATGCAAGCTTGGCCTACCCCCATCAATCCAACAAAACTTTGTGGTTTTCTCGGCTTCACAGGATATTACCACAAGTTCATTCCTCGCTATGGAATTCTCATCAAGCCACTCACTCAACTTCTCACCAAAAAGGAGTTCAACTAGTCCGCGCAAGCTCAAGCTGCGTTCGAGATCCTCAAGGACGCCATGGCCAACACCCCTGTTCTGGCTCTACCGATTTTGCACACCTGTTCTCGACCGAGACGGATGCATGTGACACGGGTGTGGGGGCGGTGCTCGTCCAGGATGGTCACCCAATTGCATACCTCAACAAGGCGCCCGGTGTCCGTAATCAAGGGTTGTCAATTTACGGGAAATAATTCCTTGCGGTTATGATGACAGTGAAGAAATGGCGGCCATATCTGCAGCGTGCGCTGTTTGTCATAGTCACGGACCACAAGCGCTTGTGCCACCTCGCAGATCAGCAGCTAGAAACAGAGTTGCAGCGCAAAGCCATCTCCAAGATGGTGGGATTAAAATTTTCCTTCAAATATCAATATGGTATTGAGAACGGCGCGACGGACGCACTATCTCGCGTCGGTCATCTTCTCTCGCTCGATGCCCTGTTTGTCTGTCAACCAGAGTGGCTTCAGGAAGTGATTGAAGGAAATATACCCTAGAGGCAATAATAAAGTTGTTGTTCATATTTCCTTATATCATGATAAATGTTTATTATTCATGCTAGAATTGTATTAACCGGAAACTTAGTACATGAGTGAATACATAGACAAACAGAGTGTCACTAGTATGCCTCTACTTGACTAGCTCGTTAATCAAAGATGGTTAAGTTTCCTAGCCATAGACATGAGTTGTCATTTGATGAACGGGATCACATCATTAGAGAATGATGTGATTAACAAGACCCATCCGTTAGCTTAGTACTATGATCGTTTAGTTTATTGCTATTGCTTTCTTCATGACTTATACATGTTCCTCTGACTATGAGATTATGCAACTCCCGAATACTGGAGGAACACTTAGTGTGCTATCAAACGTCACAACGTAACTGGATGATTATAAAGATGCTTTACAGGTGTCTCCGATGGTGTTTGTTGAGTTGGCATAGATCGAGATTAGGATTTGTCACTCCGATTGTCAGAGAGGTATCTCTGGGCCCTCTCGGTAATGCACATCACTATAAGCCTTGCAAGCAATGTGACTAATGAGTTAGTTGCGGGATGATGCATTACAGAACGAGTAAAGAGACTTGCCGGTAAAGTGATTGAACTAGGTATGGTGATACCGACGATCGAATCTCGGGCAAGTAACATACTGATGACAAAGGGACAACGTATGTTGTTATGCGGTTTGGCCGATAAAGATCTTCGTAGAATATGTAGGAACCAATATGAGCATCCAGGTTCCGCTATTGGTCATTGGCCGGAGATGTGTCTCGGTCATGTTACATAGTTCTCGAACCCTTAGGGTCCGCACGCTTAACGTTCGATGACGATTTGTATTATGAGTTTATGTGATTTGATGTACCGAAGGTTGTTCAGAGTCCCGGATGAGATCACGGACATGACGAGGAGTCTCGAAATGGTCGAGACATAAAGATTGATATATTGGACCATGTTATTCGGACAACGGAAATGTTCCGGATGGTTTCGGGTAAAACTGGAGTGCTGGAGGGGTTACCGGAACCCCCCGGGGGAATTAATGAGCCACCATGGGCCTTAGTGGAGAGCGAGGAGGGAGGCCAGGGCAGGCCGCGCCCCCCCCCCCCTTGGAGGCCAAATTGGACAAGGGAAGGGGGGCGGCGCCCCCCTTTCCTACTCCCTCTCCTTCTCCTTCCTCCCCCCTCTCTCCCTCTTGGTGGAATCCTACTAGGACTTGGAGTCCTAGTTGGACTCCCCTCTTTGGGCGCGCCCCCTAGGGCCGGACGGCCTCCTCCTCCCCTCCTTTATATATTGAGGAGGGGGGCACCCCATAGACACACAAGTTGATCTTTAGCCGTGTGCGGTGCCCCCCTCCACAGAAACACACATCAACCATATCGTCGTAGTGCTTAGGCGAAGCCCTGCGCCGGTAACTTCATCATCACCATGACCACGCCGTCGTGCTGACGAAACTCTCCCTCGGCCTCAACTGGATCAAGAGTTCGAGGGACGTCACCGAGCTGAAGTGTGCAGATCGCGGAGGTGCCGTGCGTTCGGTACTTGGATCGGTTGGATCGCGAAGACGTTCGACTACATCAACCACGTTACTAAACGCTTCCGCTTTCGGTCTACGAGGGTACGTGGACACACTCTCCCCGTTTGTTGCTATGCTTCTCCTAGATAGATCTTGTGTGATCGTAGGATTTTTTTTGAAATACTACGTTCCCCAACAGTGATGAATTCTTATGAGAATGGCGCAGACAACCAAGATCTCCTCCAACGCCTGGCACTCTGCAGTCCGGATGATGAAGGGCACGAGCTGCGGCAAGGTATCATTCATCTGCACAACAAGATTTGGATCGGTGCCAACACATCTATACAGGAAAAAAAATTGATCAACGTGTTTCACGCCAGTGCGATCGGTGGCCACCCAGGAGTGACAACTACCTACGTGTGTGTCAAAAAGTTGTTGGCTTGGCCCGGTTTGAAACAAGCCGTGGAGGATTTTGTCTGATAGTGCTCCGTTTGTCAACATGCTAAGCACGAGCATCTGAAGACACCTGGCCTCCTTCAACCTCCTTCAATACCCACTAAACCCTGGTGAGATTTTACCATGGACTTTGTGGAAGGATTTCCAGCTTCCGAGGGCTACGAGGTAATCATGGTGGTTGTTGATCGCTTCACCAAATACTATACTATCATTTTGTTCCTCTGCGCCACCCATTCACAACAACAATAGTCGGTTGAGCTTTTTGGGATAACATCATCAAATTACATGGCGTGCCTCATTCAATTGTTTTGGACCGTGACAAGATTTTCACCGATGCAATGTGGCGTGCTCTGTTGGATGCAGCGGGAACCAAACTCAGCTACACTACGGCCTACCACCCCCAGATGGATGGACATAGTGAACATGTTAATCAGTGTCTCGAAATGTATCTCCGTTGCGCAGTCTATGAGACACCCAAGAATGGTGCAAGTGGCTTCCGACAGCTGAATTCTAGTACAACGCCACCCACCACTCCTCACTGAACACTTCTCCGTTTAGAGCTCTCTATGTTCAGGAACCAATCCTAGGGGGTCTGCCCAACTTATCTCTCGGTCTGCCGAAAGACAAGGATGTAGACCTAGACTGGGAAACACACAATGACTGGTTACAGGCTCAGCTTGCACATGCACCAAACAGATGCAAGCAGAAGGCTGACAGAAACAGAACCGAGTGTTCCTTCAACGTGGGAGAACAGGTTCAGCTCAAATTGCAACCTTATGCTTAGCCTGCCGTGGCCAATCGCCCTTGCCCAAAGTTAGCATTTAAGTTCTTCGGCCCATTTACGGTCGAGCAGTGCATTGGCACTCGGGCATACAAACTGACACTGTCTCTTGACAGTTGTATCCATCCTGTGTTTCACGTATCTCAACTGAAACCATTCACACCAGACTACTCTTCGGTCTTCGCCGAGCTTCCTCGAACACCAGACCTCATGGATCTACAACCATAAGTGATACTGGATCGTCGAATGGTCAAGAAGGGCAACACTTCAGTCGTTCAGGTTCGTGTGTAGTGGTCATCTCTCTCTCCGGATTCAGCTACCTGTGAAGACTACACTATGCTTCGTCATCGTTACCCTATGGCTCCATGTTGGGATTATGCCGCTTCCGCTCAAGGAGGGCAATTGTCACACCTGCTACCACCTAAGCAGTGGACTATGAGGGAGAAAGGGCTCGGTGTGAGTATGGGCTGAGCCCAGTGGGCTGCATGTGGCCGGTACGCGCGTGTAGAGTGTGTGTGTGTGTGTGTGTGTCTGTATTAAATGCCTTGCCTGTGTGAGACAAGGCAGCGAGAGAACCGCTCACAATCTAAAACTCGTCCCCTTTCTCCTAGCTCCCCCACCGTCTTTCTCTCCTCGCCCCCAAATTCTCCTCTGTGCAAGCGATTCCGGCCGATCAGTCGTCACACTGACCTAGAATTGGGGTCAGTCGATCAGATCGAGCCCAACATGTAGGGGATCGTAGCAGAATTTTAAAATTTCCTACGCATCACCAAGATCCATCTATGGAGTATACTAGCAATGAGGGGAAAGGAGTGCATCTACATACCCTTGTAGATCGCGAGCAGAAGTGTTCAAGTGAACGGGGTTGATGGAGTCATACTCGCCGTGATCCAAATCACCGATGACCGAGTGCTGAACGGACGACACCTCCGCGTTCAACACACGTACGGAGCAGCGACGTCTCCTCCTTCTTGATCCAGCAAGGGGGAAGGAGAGGTTGATAGAGATCCAGCAGCACGACGGCGTGGTGGTGGAAGTAGCGGGGATCCCGGCAGGGCTTCGCCAAGCGCAACCGGGAGGGAGAGGTATTGCAGGGGGGAAGGGAGGCGCCAGGGGCTGTGGTGTTGCTGCCCTCCCTCCCCCCCCACTATTTATAGGGGTCCTGGGGGGGCGCCGGCCACCCTGGAGATCCCATCTGAGGGGGGGCGGCGGCCAAGGGGGTGGCTTGCCCCCCAAGGCAAGTGGGGCACCCCCACCCCTAGGGTTTCCAACCCTAGGCGCAGGGGGAGGCCCAAGGGGGGGGCGCCCCAGCCCACTAAGGGCTGGTTCCCTTCCCACTTCAGCCCATGGGGCCCTCCGGGATAGGTGGCCCCACCCGGTGGACCCCCGGGACCCTTCCGGTGGTCCCGGTACAATACTGATAACCCCCAAAACTTTCCCGGTGGCCGAAACTGGACTTCCTATATATAATTCTTCACCTCCGGACCATTCCGGAACTCCTCCTGACGTCCGGGATCTCATCCTGGACTCCGAACAACTTTCGGGTTTCCGCATAGCAATATCTCTACAACCCTAGCGTCACCGAACCTTAAGTGTGTAGACCCTACGGGTTCGGGAGACATGCAGACATGACCGAGACGCCTCTCCGGTCAATAACCAACAGCGGGATCTGGATACCCATGTTGGCTCCCACATGTTCCACGATGATCTCATCGGATGAACCACGATGTCGAGGATTCAATCAATCCCGTATACAATTCCCTTTGTCAATCGGTATGTTACTTGCCCGAGATTCGATCGTCGGTATCCCAATACCTTGTTCAATCTCGTTACCGGCAAGTCACTTTACTCGTACCGTAATTCATGATCCCGTGGCTAACTCCTTAGTCACATTGAGCTCATTATGATGATGCATTACCGAGTGGGCCCAGAGATACCTCTCCGTCATACGGAGTGACAAATCCCAGTCTCGATCCGTGTCAACCCAACAGACACTTTCAGAGATACCCGTAGTGTACCTTTATAGTCACCCAGTTACTTGTGACGTTTGGTACACCCAAAGCACTCCTACGGCATCCGGGAGTTACACGATCTCATGGTCTAAGGAAAAGATACTTGACATTGGAAAAGCTCTAGCAAACGAACTACACGATCTTTTGTGCTATGCTTAGGATTGGGTCTTGTCCATCACATCATTCTCCTAATGATGTGATCCCGTTATCAATGACAGCCAATGTCCATAGTCAGGAAACCATGACTATCTGTTGATAAACGAGCTAGTCAACTAGAGGCTCACTAGGGACATGTTGTGGCCTATGTATTCACACATGTATTACGATTTCCGGATAACACAATTATAGCATGAATAATAGACAATTATCATGAACAAAGAAATATAATAATAACCATTTATTATTGCCTCTAGGGCATATTTCCAACAGTCTCCCACTTGCACTAGAGTCAGTAATCTAGTTACATTGTGATGAATCGAACACCCATAGCGTTCTGGTGTTGATCATGTTTTGCTCTAGGGAGAGGTTTAGTCAACGGATCTGCTACATTCAGGTCTGTATGTACTTTACAAATATCTATGTCTCCATTTTGAACACTTTCACGAATGGAGGTGAAGCGACGCTTGATATGCCTGGTCTTCCTGTGAAACTTGGGCTCCTTCGCAAGGGCAATAGCTCCAGTGTTGTCACAGAAGAGAGTCATCGGGCCCGACGCATTGGGAATCACCCCTAGGTCGGTAATGAACTCCTTCATCCGGATTGCTTCTTGCGCTGCCTCTGAGGCTGCCATGTACTCCACTTCACATGTAGATCCCGCCACGACGCTTTGCTTGCAACTGCACCAGCTTACTGCCCCTCCATTCAAAATATACACGTATCCGGTTTGTGACTTTGAGTCATCCAGATCTGTGTCGAAGCTAGCGTCGATGTAACCCTTTACGACGAGCTCTTTGTCACCTCCATAAACGAGAAACATATCCTTAGTCCTCTTCAGGTACTTTAGGATATTCTTGACCGCTGTCCAGTGTTCCATGCCGGGATTACTTTGGTACCTTCCTACCAAACTTACGGCAAGGTTTACATCAGGTCTGGTACACAGCATGGCATACATAACAGACCCTATGGCCGAGGCATAGGGGATGACACTCATCTTTTCTCTATCTTCTGCCGTGGTCGGGCATTGAGCCGTGCTCAATTGCACACCTTGCAATACAGGCAAGAACCCCTTCTTGGACTGATCCATATTGAACTTCTTCAATATCTTGTCGAGGTACGTACTCTGTGAAAGACCAATGAGGCGTCTTGATCTATCTCTATAGATCTTGATGCCTAATATATAAGCAGCTTCTCCAAGGTCCTTCATTGAAAAACACTTATTCAAATAGGCCTTTATACTTTCCAAGAATTCTATATCATTTCCCATCAATAATATGTCATCCACATATAATAAGAGAAATGCTACAGAGCTCCCACTCACTTTCTTGTAAACACAGGCTTCTCCATAAGTCTGTGTAAACCCAAACGCTTTGATCATCTCATCAAAACGAATGTTCCAACTCCGAGATGCTTGCACCAGCCCATAGATGGAGCGCTGGAGCTTGCATACCTTGTTAGCATTCTTAGGATCGACAAAACCTTCCGGCTGCATCATATACAATTCTTCCTTAAGAAAATCGTTAAGGAATGCCGTTTTGACGTCCATTTGCCATATCTCATAATCATAGAATGCGGCAATTGCTAACATGATTCGGACGGACTTCAGCTTCGCTACGGGTGAGAAAGTCTCATCGTAGTCAACCCCTTGAACTTGTCGATAACCCTTAGCGACAAGTCGAGCCTTATAGATGGTCACGTTACCATCCGCGTCTGTCTTCTTCTTAAAGATCCATTTATTTTCTATGGCTCGCCGATCATCGGGCAAGTCAGTCAAAGTCCATACTTCGTTTTCATACATGGATCCTATCTCGGATTTCATGGCTTCTAGCCATTTGTGGGAATCCGGGCCCGCCATCGCTTCTTCATAGTTCGAAGGTTCACCGTTGTCTAACAACATGATTTCCAGGACAGGGTTGCCGTACCACTCTGGTGCGGAACGTGTCCTTGTGGACCTACGAAGTTCAGCAGTAACTTGATCCGAAGCTTCATGATCATCATCATTAACTTCCTCCCCAGTCGGTGTAGGCACCATAGGAACATCTTCCCGTGTTGCGCTACTTTCCGGTTCGGAAGGAGTGACTATCACCTCATCAAGTTCCACTTTCCTCCCACTTAATTCTTTCGAGAGAAACTCTTTCTCCAGAAAGGACCCGTTCTTGGCAACAAAGATCTTGCCTTCGGATCTGAGGTAGAAGGTATACCCAATGGTTTCCTTAGGGTATCCTATGAAGACGCATTTTTCTGACTTGGGTTCGAGCTTTTCAGGTTGAAGTTTCTTGACATAAGCATCGCATCCCCAAACTTTTAGAAACGACAGCTTAGGTTTCTTCCCAAACCATAATTCATACGGTGTCGTCTCAACGGATTTCAACGGAGCCCTATTTAAAGTGAATGCGGCAGTCTCTAAAGCATAGCCCCAAAATGAGAGCGGTAGATCGGTAAGAGACATCATAGATCGCACCATATCCAATAGAGTGCGATTACGACGTTCGGACACACCATTTCACTGAGGTGTTCCAGGCGGCGTGAGTTGTGAAACGATTCCACATTTCCTTAAGTGTGTGCCAAATTCGTGACTTAAATATTCCCCTCCACGATCTGATCGCAGGAACTTTATTTTCCTGTCACGTTGATTCTCAACCTCACTCTGAAATTCCTTAAACTTTTCAAAGGTTTCAGACTTGTGTTTCATTAGGTAAACATACCCATATCTACTTAAATCATCAGTGAGAGTGAGAACATAACGATAGCCACCGCGAGCCTCAACACTCATTGGACCGCACACATCAGTATGTATGATTTCCAAAAAGTTGGTTGCTCGCTCCATTGTTCCGGAGAACGGAGTCTTGGTCATCTTGCCCATGAGGCATGGTTCGCACGTGTCAAATGATTCGTAATCAAGAGACTCCAAAAGTCCATCTGCATGGAGCTTCTTCATGCGTTTGACACCAATGTGACCAAGGCGGCAGTGCCACAAGTATGTGGGACTATCGTTATCAACTTTCCATCTTTTGGTATTCACACTATGAATATGTGTAACATCACGTTCAAGATTCATCAAGAATAAACCATTGACCAACGGGGCATGACCATAAAACATATCTCTCATATAAATAGAACAACCATTATTCTCGGATTTAAATGAGTAGCCATCTCGAATTAAACGAGATCCAGATACAATGTTCATGCTCAAAGCTGGCACTAAATAACAATTATTGAGGTTTAAAACTAATCCCGTAGGTAAATGCAGAGGTAGCGTGCCGACGGCGATCACATCGACCTTGGAACCATTCCCGACGCGCATCGTCACCTCGTCCTTCGCCAGTCTCCGCTTATTCCGCAGCTCCTGTTTTGAGTTACAAATATGAGCAACCGCGCCGGTATCAAATACCCAGGAGCTACTACGAGTACTGGTAAGGTACACATCAATTACATGTAATCACATATACCTTTGGTGTTGCCGGCCTTCTTGTCCGCTAAGTATTTGGGGCAGTTCCGCTTCCAGTGACCACTTCCCTTGCAATAAAAGCACTCAGTCTCAGGTTTGGGTCCATTCTTTGACTTCTTCCCGGCAACTGGCTTACCGGCGCGGCAACTCCCTTGCCGTCCTTCTTGAAGTTCTTCTTACCCTTGCCTTTCTTGAACTTAGTGGTTTTATTCACCATCAACACTTGATGTTCCTTTTTGATCTCCACCTCCGCTGATTTCAGCATTGAATATACCTCAGGAATGGTATTTTCCATCCCCTGCATATTGAAGTTCATCACAAAGCTCTTGTAGCTTGGTGGAAGCGACTGAAGGATTCTGTCAATGACCGTGTCATCCGGGAGATTAACTCCCAGCTGAGACAAGCGGTTGTGTAACCCAGACATTCTGAGTATGTGCTCACTGACAGAACTATTTTCCTCCATTTTACAGCTGAAGAACTTGTCGGAGACTTCATATCTCTCGACCCGGGCATGAGCTTGGCAAACCATTTTCAGCTCTTCGAACATCTCATATGCTCCATGTTTCTCAAAACGCTTTTGGAGCCCCGGTTCTAAGCTGTAAAGCATGCCACACTGAACGAGGGAGTAATCATCAGCACGTGATTGCCAAGCGTTCATAACGTCTTGGTTCTCTGGGGTGGGTGCTTCACCTAGCGGTGCTTCTAGGACATAATCTTTCTTGGCAGCTATGAGGATGATCCTCAGGTTCCGGACCCAGTCCGTATAGTTGCTGCCATCATCTTTCAGCTTGGTTTTCTCTAGGAACGCGTTGAAGTTGAGGACAACGTGGGCCATTTGATCTACAAGACATATTGTAAAGATTTTAGACTAAGTTCATGGTAATTAAGTTCGTCTAAACAAATTATTCAATGAACTCCCACTCAGATAGACATCCCTCTAGTCATCTAAGTGAAACATGATCCGAGTTAACTAGGCCGTGTCCGATCATCATGTGAGACGGACTAGTCAAGATCGGTGAACATCTCCATGTTGATCGTATCTTCTATACGACTCATGCTCGACCTTTCGGTCTTCCGTGTTCCGAGGCCATGTATGTACATGCTAGGCTCGTCAAGTCAACCTATGTGTATTGCGTGTGTTCCGAGGCCATGTCTGTACATGATAGGCTCGTCAACACCCGTTGTATGCGAACGTCAGAATCTATCACACCCGATCATCACGTGGTGCTTCGAAACAACGAACCTTCGCAACGGTGCACAGTTAGGGGGGAACACTTTCTTGAAATTATTATAAGGGATCATCTTACTTAGTACCGTCGTTCTAAGCAAATAAGATGTAAAACATGATAAACATCACATGCAATCAAATAGTGACATTATATGGCCAATATCATTTTGCTCCTTTGATCTCCATCTTCGGGGCGCCATGATCATCTTCGTCACCGGCATGACACCATGATCTCCATCATTGTGTCTTCATGAAGTTGTCACGCCAACGATTACTTCTACTTCTATTGCTAACGCGTTTAGCAATAAAGTAAAGTAATTTACATGGCGTTATTCAATGACACGCAGGTCATACAAAAATAAAGACAAATCCTATGGCTTCTGCCGGTTCTCATACTCATCGACATGCAAGTCGTGATTCCTATTACAAGAATATGATCAATCTCATACATCACATATATCATTCATCACATCATCTGGCCATATCACATCACAAGGCACATGCTGCAAACACAAGTTTGACGTCCTCTAATTGTTGTTGCAAGTTTTTACGTGGCTTGTATAGGTTTCTAGCAAGAACGTTTCTTACCTACGTAAAACCACAACGTGATATGCCAATTCTATTTACCCTTCATAAGGACCCTTTTCATCGAATCCGTTCCGACTAAAGTGGGAGAGACAGACACCCGCTAGCCACCTTATGCAACTAGTGCATGTGAGTCGGTGGAACCTGTCTCACGTAAGCGTACATGTAAGGTCGGTCCGGGCCGCTTCATCCCACAATACCGCCGAAACAAGATAAGACTAGTAGTGGCAAGAAAAATTGACAACATCTACGCCCACAACTGCTTTGTGTTCTACTCATGCATAGTAACTACGCATAGGCCTGGCTCATGATGCCACTGTAGGGGATCGTAGCAGAATTTTAAAATTTCCTACGCATCACCAAGATCCATCTATGGAGTATACTAGCAACGAGGGGAAAGGAGTGCATCTACATACCCTTGTAGATCGCGAGCGGAAGCGTTCAAGTGAACGGGGTTGATGGAGTCGTACTCGCCGTGATCCAAATCACCCATGACCGAGTGCCGAACGGACGGCACCTCCGCGTTCAACACACGTACGGAGCAACGACGTCTCCTCCTTCTTGATCCAGCAAGGGGGAAGGAGAGGTTGATGGAGATCCAGCAGCATGACGACATGGTGGTGGAAGTAGCGGGGATCCCGGCAGGGCTTCGCCAAGCGCAAGCGGGAGGGAGAGGTGTTGCAGGGGGGAAGGGAGGCGCCAGGGGCTGTGGTGTTGCTGCCCTCCCTCCCCCCACTATTTATAGGGGTCCTGGGGGGTGGGGCGCCGGCCACCCTGGAGATCCCATCTGAGGGGGGGCAGCGGCCAAGGGGGTGGCTTGCCCCCCAAGGCAAGTGGGGCGCCCCCACCCCTAGTGTTTCCAACCCTAGGCGCAGGGGGGCGCCCCAGCCCACTAAGGGCTGGTTCCCTTCCCACTTCAGCCCATGGGGCCCTCCGGGATAGGTGGCCCCACCCGGTGGACCCCCGGGACCCTTCCGGTGGTTCCGGTACAATACCGATAACCCCCGAAACTTTCCCGGTGGCCGAAACTGGACTTCCTATATATAATTCTTCACCTCCGGACCATTCCGGAACTCCTCGTGATGTCCGGGATCTCATCCGGGACTCCGAACAACTTTCGGGTTTCCGCATACCAATATCTCTACAACCCTAGCGTCACCGAACCTTAAGTGTGTAGACCCTACGGGTTCGGGAGACATGCAGACATGACCGAGACGCCTCTCCAGTCAATAACCAACAGCGGGATCTGGATACCCATGTTGGCTCCCACATGTTCCACGATGATCTCATCGGATGAACCACGATGTCGAGGATTCAATCAATCCCGTATACAATTCCCTTTGTCAATCGGTATGTTACTTGCCCGAGATTCGATCGTCGGTATCCCAATACCTTGTTCAATCTCGTTACCGGCAAGTCACTTTACTCGTACCGTAATGCATGATCCCGTGGCTAACTCCTTAGTCACATTGAGCTCATTATGATGATGCATTACCGAGTGGGCCCAGAGATACCTCTCCGTCATACGGAGTGACAAATCCCAGTCTCGATCCGTGTCAACCCAACAGACACTTTCAGAGATACCCGTAGTGTACCTTTATAGTCACCCAGTTACTTGTGACGTTTGGTACACCCAAAGCACTCCTACGGCATCCGGGAGTTACACGATCTCATGGTCTAAGGAAAAGATACTTGACATTGGAAAAGCTCTAGCAAACGAACTACACGATCTTTTGTGCTATGCTTAGGATTGGGTCTTGTTCATCACATCATTCTTCTAATGATGTGATCCCGTTATCAATGACAGCCAATGTCCATAGTCAGAAAACCATGACTATCTGTTGATCAACGAGCTAGTCAACTAGAGGCTCACTAGGGACATGTTGTGGCCTATGTATTCACACATGTATTACGATTTCCGGATAACACAATTATAGCATGAATAATAGACAATTATCATGAACAAAGAAATATAATAATAACCATTTATTATTGTCTCTAGGGCATATTTCCAACACAACTTACCAAGAGTCACACCCAGAGAAAAAAAAACACGAATCGCAAAGCAAGATCCAACGGCCACAAAATCGACTGACCTAAATTTTCCTCAGTGCAATCGATTTCGGCCGATCGGTCGTCACACTGACCCAAAATTGGGGTCAGTTGATCAGATCGAGCCCAGCAGACCGAGAGTCACACCCAAAGAAAAACAACAAAACACACAAATCGCAAAGCGAGATCCAACGGCCAGAAAATCGACTGACCTAGATTTAAAGCTCAGGCAACTGAGACATAGCTAAAGTTTGTTCTCTATCGTACACATTGGTCTCCATAGTTGTTGTAGGTACCGTTGATAAGTATCGTTGTCGTACCTCCTCCAAGTGTCCATCAACGTAACCGAGAAGAAGTGTACTGGGACGCAATACCGTCAAATGGGGTTCTCTCCATCACCAGCATGGTATGTTCTTTCATTACTAGCCTGTCATATCAGCATCACGGCGAGTCAGCGTTGTTTCGTGATATGGCGTGCAGCCCCAAACTGGCTGACCTGCCTCATGCCCATCGTGTACCTGCAGGCTGTTGAAATTAATCATGAAGAAGATATTGCTGGCAAGAGGCTCGCTGATGAGCCAACGGCCCAACCAGAGGACGGCGGAACGGCCAGCCGCCGCCGACGTCAGTCCACGCAAACCATGATGACGTTCACGAATCAACAAACTAAACTGTTCACGAACAATTTTTGTCTAGGAGCACAGGAGTGATTGCTTGTGGACGGTCCACAGACGGAGACGTCCCGACGGCCGGACCTGCCCGTCGTGGGGAACATTTCCGGTACCACCGTGCCACTGCCAGAGGTAGCGGTGGCTCGAAGGCGATCGCCGTACGTGCCAGGACGTGGCTAGGGTCCAATCACTCGTGAAGAACGTGTGCACTGCATTGTGTCGTCTTCGCTGTTCACACGTCCACAAGAAACGCTCCTTATATATTGCGCCGGCGTGACAGGCCCTTATACCTCGGCCGGCAGGAACTACGACGGCAGGCCTCGATCGACCACTCCTTACGTTTTGCCCGATAAAGTGCTGCAATGGCGAGCGCCAACGTGCTCCTCCTCCCGGAGCCCGGCTCGGGCCACCTCATGTCGCTCATCCAAGCTGGCAAGCGGCTGCTCGCTCGCGGCGGAGACGGGCTCACCGTCACCGTGCTGATTGTCCAGCCAGCGACGCCCGAGTCGGCCTCGGAGGTCGACTCGCACGTCAGGCGCGTCGCGGCCTCCGCCTCCGGGCTCGGCATCCGGTTCCACCACCTCCCCGCCGTCGCCCCGCCCACGGACTGCGCCGGCAACCTGCAGGAGTTCAAGTCCCGCTACATGCAGCTGCACGCGCCCCACGTCAGGGCCGCCGTGGCGGAACTCGGCGCCGCGGCGCTCGTCATAGACTTCTTCGCCACCGCCGTCATCGACGCGGCCCGCGAGCTCGCCGTGCCCACGTATGTCTACTTCACGTCCACGGCCGCGCTGCTCGCGCTCACTCTGCGCCTGCCGGCGCTGGCAGTCGACTCCGACGCGTCCGACGACGGCGCCGTGGACGTCCCCGGCATGCCGCCGGTTCCCGCGGGGTCTGTTCCGGGGTTCCTGGGAGACAAGGAGAGCCCTAACTACGCGTGGTTCGTGTACCACGGCCGTCGTTTCATGGACGCCGACGGCATCGTCATTAACACGGTGGACGCGCTCGAGCCGGGACTCCTCGCCGCGATAGCCGCAGGCCGGTGCGTGCCCGGACGACGCGCGCCGCCGCTGTACCCGATCGGTCCGGTGATCGGCCACGCCGTCGAAGCGTCGAACGAGCCGTGCGTCCGGTGGCTCGACGCGCAGCCCCGGGCGTCGGTGGTGTTCCTTTGCTTCGGGAGCCTGGGATGGTTCGACAGAGCCAAGGCGCACGAGGTGGCCGCGGGGCTGGAGCGCAGCGGGCACCGCTTCCTGTGGACGCTGCGCGGCCCTCCGGCCGCCGGCTCGCGGCACCCGACGGACGCGAACCTGGACGAGCTCCTCCCGGCGGGGTTCCTGGAGCGGACGGAGGGGCGGGGCCTGGTGTGGCCGACGCGGGCCCCGCAGAAGGAGGTACTGGCGCACGCCGCCGTCGGCTGCTTCGTTACGCACTGCGGGTGGAACTCGACGCTGGAGAGCATGTGGCACGGCGTGCCGCTGGTGCCCTGGCCGCTGTACGCGGAGCAGCATCTGAACGCGTTCGAGCTCGTGTCCGTCGTCGGCGTGGCCGTGGCGATGGAGGTGGACAGGGAGCGGGACAACTTCGTGGTGGCGGCGGAGCTTGAGCGGGCGGTGAGATGCGTGATGGGCGGCGGGTCGGAGGAGGAGGGTGCGATGGCGAGGGAGAAGGCCATGAAGATGAAGGCCGCGTGCAGGCGGGCCGTGGAGGAGGGCGGCTCGTCCTACGCTGCGTTGCAGAGGCTGCGCCATGCAATTCGTAGCGGTACAACGACGTGCAACGGCGCAGCGCCTCCCAAGGAGACGGCGTAGTCATCCGTCGCCGGCCGGGTTCCGGTTCCACTTCCACCGGTGGGCAGCTCGCCTTCTCTGAATTGCTCGCAGCTTGGGCGGTGCTCTGAGTGTGAAGCCCTTCGAGTTCATGGCGGAACACCGCTGCAATCCGTCATTTTCACAAGTTCCATAAGATTGCAATGATGATAGTAGATCGATGGAACCTTGTTGGATAGATTGTTTGTCCCAAATATAAATTTCTTCAGGGGTGGTCCGGGCAGAGGCTTTGTTGGATAGATTGTTTCACATAGAGGAAGAACTAAGAAGAAGGTGGCAGCGGGGAATACACTTGTGACAGGTTGTCTCTCTGAACTCTGAATTTGGGCAGAAGAGCAGAACGGGCAATGCCACGCCTGAACCTGCGCGAGCCAAAGGAACAGCTGGCATGTTTCCATGGGGTCGTTAGCAAAAGCAGTGGCATACGCAGTACGAACCCACTGTGAGCGGCTTGTCGTCAAGTCTGCCCGTGGGGCGTAGAGACATACAAATTCAAGATCAGAGCATCTACAGCCGGACATTTCAAACTCGTCTCAGATACCCAATCGCGCGAACTGGTCACAAAAAACCGACCCACCCGGACACCTTAAACTGATCTCAAACGGTTGGGTTGTCCGGCACCCCTCTTCCGCCACGCCGGAGCTGACAGGCCGGACCCATCACCGACCCCATGGCTATCCATGAAAAAACACAATCCGGCTCCTCGCTTGGAACCCTAACTCACTCACTCTCCTCTCTCGCTCCGTTCTCTCCGATTCCGATCCTATACGGCGCAATGTCGAGCTCCGGCAGCCATTCCGGCTTCAACCTCGACGTCGACGAGGAGCTGGCCCTCCGCATTGCCTTGGGGAGGTCCAAGATGGACACTAGTGGCAGCTCCAGATCTGTAGCGTCGTCGCAGCTCCTCCGCCTGCGCAACGCGGAAGCCGGAGCTGACCCCTCTCGGTCCGCGTGCAGCTCCGTCAGGGCAGCGCAATCCACTCCCGCGCCGTCCCCTTCACCTGCCGGCTGCTGTTCCGCGCGGGTAGCGGTGGGTGCTAGTGCCCGCGCCGCCGGCCCGCACGCGAGAGGCAGCGGGCAAGGGAGAGGGACATGGCGGAGCAGTCTGTGCGCCGCAGCCATGGGATGCTGGCGGAGCCCAACGAGGACGAGCGGCTCCTTGCTTGGGTCTACCGCTGGCCGCTCACCGCCTCCGGGGGAAGAACACGATGGCGCTGTGGATTGCCATAGGGCAGTCAGAACGTGAGGCGAAGGAGGCGGCGACGGAGGCGGCTCAGCTCATCAAGTTGAAGCGACAACAAGACAGGGCCATCCGCCGGATGAAGGGCTTGATCATCCTCTCCGACGACGGCGACGACCACAGCTCCACCTCCTCCTCTGACGACCAAGATATTCCACCAACCGCAGACTCCTACAGCTACACCGACGACCGGAAGGGGAAAGGCCTGCCGAGGAAGTGGTGAAGAAGCTCCTCCGATGTTTATTATCATTTTTTAGTCGTTGAAGTTAAGAATTTGTTCGGCGATGAACTTCGATGATCTTTTGAATGATGTACAATCCGTTTATGTGCATTTGGTTGTCCGTTTGATGCCACTTCGTTGTGTGTTGTTTACGTAAAGTAGCTCACGTTGCATATGTAGTATGGATATAGGAGGCCGGATATAAGGTACGCGGATGCGAAGAGAAAAAATTGGGACGTGACCAGTCAATGGCGTTTGAGAGGTTGGATTGTTGTCTGCGGCTGTAGATGATCTTACCTTGCAGTTGCAGATGCGTAACTGGCGAGAAAAAAGGGAGGCAGTTTTTTTTTTGAGCGGAAGGGGAGCCTTTTTTTTTACGGTTTTGCAAAGTCTCAGTCAATATAGACTTCGTTATGTCTTAGTCGATAGTATCTTCCTTTTATTTTGCATGGAGATTCGTGATTTTTTTCTTCTTATGTACTATATCACTTAACTGAGACTTTGGTTTGATTGAGACCTAGCCACATTTTTTTTAGACAAGCAAAGGGAGGCAATTAGAACGGGCCGATGGAGCCTTGTGTATGAGCCAAGAGATATAGTGGTTTGATGGACTATAAATTCCTTACAAAAATCGGGAATTTATTATCTTGGAAAGACCGGGCCTGGCCCAGCTATCCGCGATGGCGTACCGGACTAGACAAGCCCATTAAAAAAAACCCACCGACTCGATCTCTCTGCCTAAAAAAAATGACTCGGTTTCTTTATATATAGACCGGGACGACACCGCCGCCGCCGCACCAATCCCAATCCTCAAGCAAACGGCCCGCACCAGGAGCGGTCGGCGGAAGGGGCGCGCACATGTCGGCGGCCGGCGATGACAAGCGTTGTGGCACCAAAAGAAAGGCAGCAGGCTCCGGCGAGGCGGCACCGGCCGACGTCGCGACGCTGCGGGAGACGATCATGGCGCATCTGCTAACCTTCCCCGAGGCGGCGGCGCTGGACGCGCGGCAGCTGGACGACGCGGCCGATAGGATCTTCAGGGAGTCGGACCCCTCCACCGCGACCCCGACCGGCGAAGGCATGGTTCACTACGACGACAAACGCATCAGCTCGGCCTTCAACCTGGGCAGCTGGCTGGAGATCCACGCCGCCGAGGACCTCCCGCCCAACGGGGAGTTCCCGCCGGGGTGGCTCGAGGAGCGGAGGCGGATGCTGGACGAGGAGATGCGGCCGGAGAAGAGGGGCGAGCCCAATCACTCGAGATTCCATCTAGCCAAGATGCGCGTCAACTTGCTCACCAAGGGCTACGTCGAGCTCCCCAAGCCGTACGTCGACTACACGCCCCCCTTCCCAGTCTCTGCCGACAGGCAGACCATGGAAATCACAACAGAAGAGGTGGCTGGATGAAGCAGCTATGCAAAGAATCTTCATGTCTATATATCTATCTATGATCTATCTAATATCTATATGTGGAGAACTAATTACACTAGTGCAGAACGCCGGTTCATAAGGGCTTTAAAGAGTGGAGACTAAAGGCCCCCCACCCTTTACTACCGGTTCGGCACGAACCGGCGCTAAAGTGCCACCACGTGCCACGAGCCAGGCCCGGGTACTGGTAGACCATTAGTACCGGTTGGTGCTACCGGTACTAAATGTTTGGGGGGTTGGTTTTATTTTTTATTTTTCCATTAATTTTATGTTTTTCATTTAATTTTTTTGTTTGCTGGTATTTTACGATACTACATATTGTACACGTTATGCATATATATAAATAGATTTTCTCGTAGAACCGATCATATATATATAATCGAATGTCTCACAACCATCATTAATTATTCACACATACACATGTATATATATACAATTTCTCCTACATGTTGCCTTGGTGCCTTCGGAGCACGATGACAAGTGGTTCATGGGGGCGGTAGCGGGTAATAGTATTTTCCTTTGGGATCTATGACCTGGTCGAGCAAAAATCCCGCTATTTCTTCTTGAAGTGCTCGTATGCGCTCTGTTGGTAGGAGCTGGTCCCGCACGTCTTTGAACTGTTAAGAAGGAGATCAATATGCATGTGTATTAGTTGTGTGACTAGATATCGACAATCATGTAAGATTTGTGAATAGTGTTCTGGCAAACGTACCCATTGCTGTCTATCAGATCTGCTCCTTTTGGACGCCATCATGCGAATGTTCTCACAAACGTAGTATGCACACACTTCAGTCCCCGACGCCTGCTTCAGGACCTTTACGAGAATAGAATTTAATCAGATAATAATTAATCAAGCATGTTAATTAATTAATGGTATTAAAACAAGAATTAAAGAGATGGTAGCTAGCTAGCTAGTTCTACTTAATTACTTACCTTGGGTCAATACCGAAATAGCTTTTGTCGCCATTTTCCTGGAGTCACCTTGATGTACTTTGCCCAAGCCATGCCCGCCGGCAAAGAAAATTAATAAAGGGGTTATTAAAAATAGTTCATATTAGGAAATGACGAACTAAATAGGCCGAGATATAGTTAATAATGATTGAAATTACCTGTTGACTATCCCCTTCACGATGCTGTAGTCACTATCTTTTTTAAGTAGTGAGTCCAGTACTTCAACTTTTCCTTCGTCAACTTTAATGTCTAACAAGATCCAGTGGAACCTGCATGCGCATACGTTTGCGTGTATAAATTAAGCGGGCATGTGCATAACACTAATCAACTATAACCCTAAACCCTATACACTTACTAACATCTAGCTAGTAAGCAAAAACAGAATTTGTAGTACAAGACAGTGTGACTCACTCGAAGTTGTAAGGAAGTAGTATATCTTCATTGCTATTGAGGCGCTTCAAAAACTCTAGCATGTTTTTCTCTACATCTTGTCTACACCATTCCAATTTCCATGTGTATTCATTAACTGTATTTGGGTCAATGAACCCAATGCCATAGCGTACAGCTTTTTTCATTTCATACATCTTCATCCTGCATAATACCATAGAAAAGAATATATAGCGAGTATATAATTACAGGTAATTAATGATCAATCAATGAGCACTAGAGCTAGCTTGAGACTTAAATTACAGAAAGAAATCACTTACAGACAATAGCAACTGACCATAGATTTGTCGAGTGCATCTTGATTGAATAACTGAAATAGTTCTGAATACTCAACGGACAGAGCTTTCTTATTGAAGTAATGATCTTCCTCGACTTGCACCATGAGGGACTCTCGATTGGAAATCTTGGTAATTTTCATGTACCAATCATGCAATTCATACATTCTCGTTGGGAGGTTCTTGACCTCCTCGGGCTCGACCAAAGGTTGGCCCCGGACATATTTCCGTTTTATTTCCTCCTCTCTAAGCGGAGACATGGGCTCGATATCGAGGAGTTGTCCAACAGTGATCTTGAGCATTTCAGCCTGCATTATATGCTCCTCGGTTATTACCACATCGCCTATCTCAGGAACGTAAATGGTTTGCCTACAATAATATTGGGCGCGCGTACTCTCATGTGTTGTTGGCACAACAAGCGGGGGGGTCGATTGCGCCACCCGTTCTCCCAGCTGGGGAACGGTTTTCCCGCATTTTTTGACAGCTGCTTGTTGGCTCGAGCTCGAGCTCGCTTCTTTCTGTAGTCGTGCTCGATGTGCCTTCCTGATTTGGCGCTCATAGTCTGAGTCAACAGGCTTGGGAGTTGGTGGTCTAGCCATACGAATGAAGTTGTCAATCTTTTCCTCAGGCACTTTCTCCCTCGGCGGCGGTGCCGGTTTCGGTCCAAAATGGGCGCCCACTTCGGCCCGCACTATGGCATCGTTTTGCTCCTCGGTCATGTCGTAAGGCCTCTGAGGAAGAGGAGCGAGGCTGCTTGGACCATATTTATATCGCTTGTCTCCGCCTGTACTTCTTGTACTACCTCGACTCGTACCGCTACGCACCATAGCTGCGGCGTGTCTCTTCTGCGATTGCTTAGGCGGCGGAGACGGCTGACGTGGCTGAGTTGGAGTAGGAGGGTGGCCTGACGCTGTGCCGGACTTGAAGCAGGAGGTGTGGCCTGACACGGTGTCGGACTTGAAGCAGGAGGTGTGGCCTGAGCTATGCCGGACTTGAAGCAGAAGGTGTGGCCTGACACGGTGTCGGACTTGAAGCAGGAGGTGTGGCCTGACGCTGTGCCGGACTTGAAGCAGGAGTCTGCTCACGCGTTCGTGGACTTGGAGGAGCGGGAGTCTGCTGACACGGTGGCGGACTTCGAGGAGGAGTCGGCAGACGCGGTGTCGGTGGACTTCGAAAGATGATGCAATCCTTTCTCCATAGGATGATACGATGTATGGCCTCTCCCAGTGTGTGCTCGTCGTCACCTTCAGGAATGTCAAGCTGTAGCCCCGAATATGGGTCCACCACCTCATCAACCAAGACACGAGCATAGCCCGCTGGAATCGGGGCGCAATGGAAGGTTGCTTCGGGGGTAATTGTAAAAGCAACAGCGTCCGCAACCTTCATGGATATGTTCTTCATTTTGAAGTGTAGCTCACAGTTAGTGTTCTCTATGATGTCATCCACAGGGTATGTATCCAGCAGTGCGTCGCCCGGGGCGGAACCAACGCTGCTTCTCGGCATGGATGGGACGGTGCTATCGAATGCTGGATGATCATCCGCTTGCTGCTGCCGCTGCTGAGACCCCCTTTCCTGGCTAAGTGAGTCGATCTGCTGCTGCTGGAATTTGAGTGCCAAGTCTGCGTGCCTTGCTTCTAGGCCTTGAAGGCGTTCCACATCCTTCTTCCTCTGCTCCTCCTCCAGCTTCCTCTTCTTCTCCTCCTCCATCTTCTTTCTTGCACGGGTCCTGTAGTCGTCGTTCCATTCCGAAAAGCCCTCATACCAGGGAATAACGCCCTTGCCTCGTGTTCTTCCCGGGTGTTCAAGATTTCCCAGGGCGCACATAAGCTCGTCGTTCTCTCTGTTGGGCGTGAACACCCCCTTTTGAGCATCTTCTATTGCGTCAAGTAACTTTTGTTCTGCTCCTTTTAGACTTGCCTTCTTCGAAACCAGGCCTGTCTTCGGGTCCAACGCCTCCCCATGCGCATAGAACCAAGTTCTGCACCTGGGGGGGCAGCTCCTAGGAACCGGAGTGACCCCTGCATCCTCCATCTCTTGCTCAGACTTATCCCACTTAGGCATTGCCACCGCGTAGCCACCTGGACCCAGCCTATGGAACTGCGTCTTTTTTGCGGCATTGGCCTTATTTTTTCTCGACCGTTCCTTAGATAATTCTGATTCCTTGAATTTCACGAAAGCGGGCCAGTGTTCTCTTTGCTTCTCCAGTGTTCCCTTGAATTCCGGAGTCTTCCTTTCTGCAGTGAGGTAGTTGGCCCATACAGTTTTCTTCTGGGTGTTGAATGCAATTGCCATCTTCTTAAGAGCATCGTCCTTGACTTTCTGCACATCTGCATCAGTGAAATAATCTGGTAGGGTGAAATGTTCCATCAGAGATTCACAAAGCTTTTGTTTTGCTCTGTCGTCGACCCAAGTAACATCTGGGCGTTTAGTTTTTGGCTCTTTCCATTCTTGAATGGAGATCGGGAGTTGGTCCTTCACAAGAACTCCGCACTGACGAACGAACTTGTTCGCAATGTTCTTAGGCGTGAGGGGTTCGCCACTAGCTTTAATGGAATCGATGTTGTACTTTACACCCTCCTTCAACTTTTTGCCCGGGCTGCGCTTTGTCCTACTGTCTGTAGAAGCAGATTTGCTCGATCCGGAGGGCTGAAAGAAGAAAGATCGATTCGTTAATATATCTTCAAATAAAAAAACATGTGATGATCACTAGATGCCTGCTTATATAAATATACCTCGCCGGTAGTCTTTGTTATTTCAAGATCAACATTGTATTTGTCATCATAATCATTGTCTGCGTCATCATAATCATAATCATAGTTCATGACTTCATCAGCTCGGTCGTCGAGATCGAATATCTTATCATCACCCTCCCCGGTATTGTTCAGATATTGGGAGCCGTCATCTGCTTCATTCAGATCATCTGGCCTGTTAGAGCTGCGTATGATCTCGAACAGGGCCTCTTCTCCCTCTCTGCCGGTATTGTCCGCCATAGCTTTTATTTAACTAATACAGAAGAAATATAAAACAATTTAGTATTCAAATTACAATGCATGGATGCAATCAATAAGGAAAAAATGAATCATATAGTACATAATATGCATCGTCTCGAATAATATATAATCTCAAATACATCGTCTCGAATAATATATAATCTCGAATACATCACTGGCTAGGTAGCTAATAAAGATCGAATACTACAGAAGAATCTAGGCCACTAGCGGTTCCTGGGCGCGGGCGGTGGACACCCAAAGACAAGGAACCATCACAAGATCATATCTCCGGTCATCTGCCCAAAGAACCTGCCAGGTATTGGAGAACCTGGCGTCCATAGCAGCCATGTAGCGATGGACGTGCTCGTCCTCCTCCCTGACACGACGACGCACCACCTCCGGCGGGGCCGGCTCCCTCTGCACCGAATGTGGCCCACGCGAACGCCACCAAAGGAGATCAGGGTCGACGACGGGACCCAAGGCCGGGTTCCTCACCAAGCGGCGCGCCCCTCCAGGTAGCACCTCCCAGTGCCAGCCCGGCGGAGCCCAGTCCTGGACATGGGTCAGCCGGACGTCGTGGCGAACGGGTCGACGGCGAGGATGCGGGCCGGGCATCGTCGAGAACAAATACTATATGCCCGCAAAAAGTAACATTTTTTAAATGATTGAATTGTGATAACTACAATTCTATATGCAAATTCTAACAATTTGACATTAATCTAATTCATCTAGCTAAAATTTCTAAAATTTCTATATATATAACTAACATTTCTAATATTTCTATAACTAAAAAACAGAAAAATTGCTAACATTTCTATAAATATTTCTATAACTAAAAAACAGAAAATTTTATAACATTTCTAATATTTCTATAACTAAAAAACAGCAAAATTGCTAACATTTCTCTAACAATGTGTGTGTGTGTGTGTGTGGACATGGCGGCCGGGGCAGGAGCTCACCAGCGAGGCGCGACGACGGGGGGCGGCGACGGGGAAGGAGACGGGCGGTGACGACGGGGATGGGGACGGGGCGGC